>NC_084985.1:4029048-4031548 GCF_963691925.1 Scomber scombrus
ATGAGGAGGGGCTGCCGGTACGCCGCAGAACGGAAAAGCTCGGGGATGGTCACCTTCTTCTCCATGGCCATCTTAGCGCTCTCCTCCTTCATCTCCTGCAGGTCTTTACTCACATCCTCGCTCCCACGCAGACGCACCAGCGCTGAGGAGAGAACAGAAACACTACATATATTTAAATGGAAGAGTTTAGCTTTGAGAGGAATAACCAGTTTGTTTCTCAACCAGCCGTGAATAAAAACATCCTCCTATATTACCGGTGTTTGTTTGTTGTTTATGTGAGATGAGAGGTGTGAAGGTGAAATGGGTCAATGCCTCCGAGTCCGCCCCTAACAAGGCTGCTTGTTGAACAGATGCCAGAACCGTCTGTCTGCTCAAGGACTCTTCTCTCGAGGCTAAAACATCATCCATCCTCACTCACCTGATCTCACCTCTGTGTATCTGTAACCACTGATCTCTGTCTCTACCTCTCACTTTCTTATTGATGTTTCTCTCAATTTTACCTGCTTTACTTTTTGTTTTTTCCTCATTCACAATATCTGATATTTCCATGTTCTCTCTTTTTAATGTAATAGTATTTCTATATAGCCAGTTTTATACTAACAGCAACAGCAAACTAGCACGAGTACAGGTTGCAGTAATAGCTATAAATTAATAATAGCAGATATAGCCGTAGCATGTTATAACTACTAGTAATATCATTACCACCGTGGGACTAATAAAGGAGTCTTATCTTATCTTATCAGCATCAGTGAATACATTACTTTATCAGCAGATGTATAATTAGGAGCAGTTTTTTTAGCAGGAGCAGCTTATTTAAAACAGGCTATGCTACTATTATGCATCGCATTAAAAGAAGAAGTACTATTGCTTATAGTTGCAGTAATAGTATTAGGTGGTGGCAGTAGTTGTAGCAATATATAATAATTGGTAGTAGTAGTGATAGTAGCAGAGAAACTGTGCAAATGGTAGCTGTAGTGGTGTTTTAAATTGTTTGTTATTTTTAAAAGTCAGCAGTAGAAGTAGTAGTACTGCAGGAAACCAGTACAGGCAGTATTTTAATAATGATAGTAGCTGCAGGAGTGATAGCAGCAGGTGAAGCTGTAGTAGAGGTGATAATGTAGTAGCAGCAGCAGCACTGCATGTAGTGGCTGTAGCAGTATTTATAGTGTTGTATTAAAGTCAGAAGTTGCAGTCGTATGGTTAGTATGAGTAGTACGAGTAGAAGAAGTAGTAATTTCAGTAGAGGGAGTGCATCATCAGTAGATGCAGTAGTATTGTCAGTAAAAGTAGTAGAATTGTCCATATGAGCAGTGGTAGAACAGTAGACGTAGTGTTATTGTCAGTGGCATTAATAGTGTCTGTATGAGCGGTAGTATTGTTAGTAGAAGTAGTAGTATAGCTGTAGTCTTGTCAGTAGTTGCAGTATCATCATCATCAGAAGCAGAAGCAATGTCAGCATAGTAGTAAAATATGTAGTATTATCAATAGTTGAAGTAGTTTTGTCTCTGGAAGCTGTAGTATCATCATTATGAGCAGTATTACTGTCTCAGTATCCGTGCGTACCTTTGCGTGCCTGCTCCTCCTGTTTGAGGTTGATGAGCAGGAAGCGGGGGCTTTCGGGACAGAAGGGCAGCAGGATGCACTGCAGCACGGCAGGGGCCACAGTGAGGGCCAAGAGCAGGGGCCACAGTTTGGCTGAGCCCAGCAGAGCCTCCAGACCAAACACCTAAAGGGGCCAAAGGGCCACGAAAACAGGGTCAGAGTCAAATACAGTGATCAAAACTATTTAAAAACCTCATTAAAACCCAGGCTGTAGATCTCAAGATAATTAGCTGTTTGTAAAGTTGATCTGAGTTTTTTTTTAGGAAGTCTCCCGCTGACCTGAGCGATGAGGATTCCCACCACCACACCGAGCTGGTGCAGAGTCCCGAAGGCTCCTCTGAGGGGAGTGGGTGACACCTCGCCCACGTACATGGGAGTCAAGCCGGTGAAGAGTCCGCAGAACAGACCGATGACCAGACGGCCGGCGATCACCATCTCATAGGAGGAGCAAATGGTGGAGAAGCCCATGAGGAGGCCGCCGATCACTGCCAGAGAGTTCACCAGGAACATGGAGCGACGTCTGGAGAGGAGGAGGAGGAGGAGGAGGAGGAGGATGAGGAGGAGGAGGATGAGGAGGAGGAGGAGGAGGAGGAGGAGGAGGGACAGGAGGAGGAGGAGGAGGAGGAGGAGGAGGAGGTGGAGGAGGAGGGACAGGAAAAACAATTAACTGAATACTTAATTAGAAGCCAAAGGTGAACTCTCAAAGTGGGATGGATCGTGTGGTGAAAATAAACTGTACAATATAAATTTAGCATTCATGGCACCACAGGTTTTGATGTTTGTCTAGAAAAGTAAGTTTAATTATGGCCACAAAATCTGAACAATACTGTTTTTAGCCATAATTTAAAGAGAAAAATGCTTTATTATCAAAATGAAACATGTGCAACACTTTTCATGG
>NC_084985.1:4036548-4048299 GCF_963691925.1 Scomber scombrus
ATATCGGGTATCAAACTCAGTGCTCAGACTTCACTCAGATTGATCTTAAGGGGAAAAAAAGACATTTACAATCACTATGTCATGGTCCAGAAGAACATTTTGACTAATATGATGAATAAAACAACATTTTTTTAATGCTGAGTTTGCATTTTTTTTCATAAAAACAGGTAAAACTTCCTTCCTTCCTTCCTTCCTTCTTTCCTTCCTTTCCTCCCTCCTTCTTTCCTCCCTACTTTTCTCTTTCTTTCCTTACCCCTTCCTTCCTCTCTCCTTCTCTATTTCTTTCCTTTCTCCTTTCTTCCTTCTATCTTTCCTCCCTTCCTTCCTTCCTTCCTTCCTTCCTTCCTTCCTTCCATCCATCCTTCTTCCTCCCTTCCTTCCTTCCTTCCATCCATCCATCCATCCTTCCATCTTTCCTTCCTTCCTTCCTTCCATCCTTCTTCCTCCCTCCCTTCCTTCCTTCCTTCCTTCCTTCCTTCCTTCCTTCCTTCCTTCCTTCCTTCCTACCTTCCTTCCTTCCTTCCTCCCTCCTTTCCTTCCTTCCTCCCTCCTTTCCTTCCTTCCTCCCTCCTTTCCTTCCTTCCTCCCTCCTTTCCTTCCTTTCCTTCCTCCTTTCATTCCTTCTTCCTCCCTTCCATCATTCCTTCCTTCTTCCTCCCTTCCATCATTCCTTCCATCCTTCCTTCCTCCCTCCTTTCCTTCCTTCCTTCCTTCCCTCTTTCCTTCCCTCCCTCCTTCCTTCCTTTCCTTCCTCCCTTCCTTCCTTCCTTCCCTCCCTCCTTCCTTCCTTCCTTCCATCCATCCTTCCTTCCTTCCTTCCTTCCATCCTTCTTTCCTTCCTTATGTAAATAATGTTGCTTTTATAAATAATTAAATAGCTAAGCAGGAAAAACTTATAAACACACACAGCACGTCTAATAAACCCATTTCTACAACACATAGCTTTTATCTCTGTGTAATCTTTGATAGAGGAGCATCTTTATGACCCATTGTTTGTCTTTCCTGAACATAATCAGCTGCAGATGCGGATCAAATTCAATACTGAAGCCGTTGAGCTGCTCCTGCTGTAAGTCAACCAGAGAGCCTGTGATGCTATCGATTCAGCGCTGTAATGAAATCAGAGTCGTATCATCATCGACGACCAAAACGTTACAGAATGATGTCTGACCCTTTATCCAGCTTCAGTAATGATGATACTGTGGAGGAGACAGTCAGGAGGTTGTGGCCTTTCGTAAAGCAGCTTGTTTGGATGCTGAACTGAGTCATTGTTTTTTCTTTTTTGGGGGTTTAAATATCTTTAAATCAAATGTCCCGATGCACCTCCATAGTTTCCTGGTTAAGACTCATATCACATAACTGCTTAATTAGTCATATCCATCTCTTCCCATGTTTACTGTCTTCTCTGCAGCTTCGTCTGGCAAATAAAGGCAACAAATAATCGCTTAATTAACCAATAATAGGACACTCATCACTGTTATTTATAATGAACTGACTATATATATAGTATCTACAGAGAATTAACTTAATACATGACGTCAGAAACTTTACTTTTGTTGATTAAAAAACACAAAAAAAAACAATGAACATGAATCATCTAGTGGTAGAAAGCTTTAAATCAATGTATTTTGCTTTTATGCAATTATACTATTACTTAGTTCTCTATTATATTGTTATCTTACTTGTCGTTTTAGACATAATGCTTTAAATGCAGACCTGCAAGACGATATAAAGTCTCCATTTGTATCTGCACACACACTCACACACACGCACACTCACACACACATTAATGTTTCATACACACACACATACATGACACCCATAGCAACACATCCAGGTCATTTAAGGTCTGCTGTGCTTCATAATACAGGACGAGCAGGACTGGAGGAACACTACATTGTATTATATATTCTCCTATAGAGATTAATACAGTTAAATGTTGTTATCTGGTGAAAACAAACAATAAAACCCTAAAATTGTGAAGCCATTTTTGACAGTGGGGTCATAATAGAGTAATAATGGGTTTTTAATGGAGGACATTTGTGTCATTAAGAGTCTGAGAGGAACAATTTTATCTATACAGTGTTTTATAGACTTATTATAAGTGATTGATTAAAATAAAAATGAATAAATTAACCCTCCTGTTGTCCTCGAGTCAAGGAAGGAAGGAGGGGAGGAAGGAAGGAAAGGAGGGAAGGAAGGAGGGAAGAAGGAAAGGAGGGAGGAAGGAAGGAAGAAGGAAGGAAAGGAGGGAGGGAGGACGGAGGGAAGGAAGGAGGGTGGAAGGAAGAAGGAAGGAAGGAAGGAAGAATGAAGAAAAGGAAGGAAGGGAGGGAGGAAGAAGGAAGGAAGGAAGGAGGGAAGTATGGAAGAAGGAAGGAAAGGAGGGAGGAAGGAGAGAGGAAGGAAGGAAGGAAAGGAGGGAGGCAGGAAGGAAGGGAGGGAGGAATGAAGGAAGAAGGAAGGAAAGGAGGGAGGAAGGAAGAAGGAAGGAAAAGAGGAGGAAGGAGGGAAGGAGGGAAGGAGGGAAGGAAGGAGGGAGGGAAGTATGGAAGAAGGGAGGAAAGGAGGGATGGAGGAAGAAGGAAGGAAAGGAGGGAGGGAAGGAAGGAAGAAGGAAGGAAAAGAGGGGGAAGGAAGGAAGGAAAGAAAGAGATATGGACAGACGGAAGGAAGAAAACAAAACAGACGGGGTCAATTTGACCTGGGAGGACGACACCTTGGAGAATTTGACGCCATGTGCAAGAAAATTTAAAAAAGAAAAGCCAAAAAATGTCCTTAGTGAGGCACAAGTGTTAAATTAAGGAGCTGGAATCAAAACAGCATACATTAGGGAAGAAGTTCAACACATCAGTAGATTTCTATCTGTAAAAAACGACATTTTTGACCCTCAGTTCTTCCATATTCTACCAGTGTAGCTGCAGTTCCTCCTTCTCACCACAGAGGGCGATAAAAATTGAACATTTCCTCACTTATTTAAACTTTAATGAGCAATATTAAATTCCTGGTGAGGTCAAACAGGGTCACAGCAGTAGGAATGAGGCCTCTGTGTGTTTTATTCCTGCTGAGGTCAAACAATATAAAATAAAACCTGCTGACGGAGCAGAAAGCTGCTGCTGCTGCTGCTGCTGCTGTTATATGAGACGCTACCAAGAACCTGGACCAGCCTCAGGTGATACGCTCGCTGCCCTTGTTTGCTCCGACAATATCACAGCGAGGTCGGATAATATTAGAGGAGGAAGTAAAGGAGTCGGGTTAGAAGTAGAGGGGCGTTGGCTGCACCGGAGAGAGAGAGAGGGGGGGGGGGGGAGAGAGAGAGAGGGAGAGGGGAGAGAGAGAGAGAGAGAGAGAGAGAGAGAGAGAGAGGGGGGGGGGGGGCAGAGAGAGAGAGAGAGAGAGGGGGGGGGGGAGAGAGAGAGAGAGAGAGAGACAGAGAGAGGGGAGAGAGAGAGAGAGATAGAGAGAGAGAGGGAGAGGGAGAGGGAGAGAGAGAGAGAGAGGGAGAGGGAGAGAGGGAGAGAGATAGAGAGAGAGAAAGAGAGAGAGAGGGAGAGAGAGAGAGAGAGAGAGAGAGAGGTAGAAAAAGAGAGATAGAGAGAGAGACAGAGAGAGAGAGAGAGAGAGAGAGAATTCATATATGTATCTGATGGTTTAATTCAAAGCATCAGTCGGACTTCAGGCAACTTTTAAAGTCAGCTGATAATAAGAAGTTCAAAGTTTGTGTTTATAGTGTTAAATTATTAATTTTGACGCCAGAAACAAGGAAATTAAAGCATGTTTTTCAGTGTTTCTAATGAATTTTCCCTCCAAATATCTCAGAATATCCCAGTTTTAGCTTTAAATGGAATCAACTATGATATATATGATAATAAGTTTTATCTTCTTCTTCTATATCTGTCTGTTCATTTTGTCTTTTTAATTATTTTTTTATCTTGTTTTTAATCCAGCTTTTTTTCAACTTTATCTTTTTTATTTCATTTTTATTTTATTTAGTTTTCTATGGTTTCTACACCTTTTCTCTTATTCTCGCTTATATTTATTTATTTATTTATTTTTCTTATTTATTTTACTTGATTTACATTTTTAGCATCAATATATTCTCTCTGTTCTACTTTATTTTATAATTATTATGATTCTATACATTTTATCTTCTTCTTCTTTTATCATTTGTAATATATGTCAACCTATTTTTTACTTTAATATTTAAAAAACTACTCTTATTACTTACTACTACTTATTCTCTCTTATTGTTATTTATGCATTTATTTTCCTTTTCTTTATGTCGTCCTCCATCTACACTCTTTCTGTCTTATTATCAGCTTGTCAATCATCTGTGAAGCACTTTGAACTACATTAACCTGAATGAAAGGTGTCATATAAATAAAGATTGATTGATTTGGTCACATCAGTTCAAGGTTTTATTGTTGGGTTTTTCTATGCACGAGTAAGAAAATAATAAAAAGCATCAGTCATATATCCTTTAAACCTTGAGCAGAGCCAATAAACTGCTTCTGACATCTCAGCCCTGTAAAATCTACTGCGCTGCTTTCAACCAATCAAACCATGAGGAATAATTTATGAAGTCATATCTGATGCACGTCCATTAAAGACATTAAATTACAGTTTATAAGGACGCGGTTCAGTTTAACCCTGCTGTTGTCCTCGAGTCAAGGAAGGAAGGGAGGAAGAAGGAAAGAAAGGAGGGAGGAAGGAAGGAAGGGAGGAAGAAGGAAGGAAGGAAGGAAAGGAAGAAGGAAGGAAGGAAGGGAAGAAAGGAGGGAGGGAAGGAAGACGGAAGGAAAGGAGGGAGGAAGGAAGGAAAAAGGAAGGAAGGAGGGAGAAAGGAAGGAAGGAAGGAAGACGGAAGGAAAGGAGGGAGGAAGGAAGGAAGAAGGAAGGAAAGGAGGGAGGAAGGAAGGAAGGAAGACGGAAGGAAAGGAGGGAGGAAAAAGGAAAGAAAGGAGGAAGGAACGGAGGAAGAATGAAGGAAAGGAGGGAGGAAGGAAGGAAGAAGGAAGGAAAGGAGGGAGGAAGGAAGGAAGGAAGACGGAAGGAAAGGAGGGAGGAAAAAGGAAAGAAAGGAGGAAGGAACGGAGGAAGAATGAAGGAAAGGAGGAGGAAGGAAGGAAGGAAGGAAGACGGAAGGAAAGGAGGGAGGAAGGAAGGAAGAAGGAAGGAAAGGAGGGAGGATGGAAGGAAGGAAGACGGAAGGAAAGGAGGGAGGAAAAAGGAAAGAAAGGAGGAAGGAACGGAGGAAGAATGAAGGAAAGGAGGGAAGAAGGAAGGCGTAAGGAAAAGAGGGAGGGAGGGAGGAAGGAAGATAGAAGGAAAGGAGGGAGGAAAGGAAAGAAGGGAGAAAGAGAGGTAGGATGGAGGGAGGAAAGAAGGGAGGGTTGGAGGGGGAAGTGAGGAAGGAAGGAAGGAAGGAAGGAAGAAAGGGGGGATGGAGGAAGGAAAGAAGGAAGGGAGGATTTAAAGAGAGAAGGAGGAAGGGAGGAAAGACAGAAGGAAGGAAAGAAGGAACAGTCAAAACATACGGGTTCAATTTGACCCGGGAGGACGACACAAAGGTTAATTCAGCAGGAATTCATCTTGATGTAAATCTTCTCTGATAGTGAGGAATCTTTCCTTACAGCGGGAAGAATCAGAGCCGCTCTCTTCTCTGATAGTGAGGAATCTTTCCTTACAGCGGGAAGAATCAGAGCCGCTCTGCTCGCTGAATATTGCCAGCTGACAGAAATCTATTGAGGCAACGTTTCAACCTTCAAGCTCCGAGGTCAAACATCCATCCAGAGCTGCACCTGCACCGATACATTCAGTCACACGTTTACTTCCTGCTTTTCCCTTTCAACTCTAAAGGTTAATCAGATCCGTCTCTATGGAAACAGCAGCCTTCATTAACATACATTAGATCCCCCGAGGATTTAGGTGACATTTAGAGGAGATCGATAATCTGGTGAACTCACACAGACTAAAAAGACACATGAGGGGACATGTTCTTCTTCTCTTGTTGTGTTTTATAAATGGACGGAGACGAGAAAGGGACTCGTATATTTAACCTTCGTGTCGTCCTCCAGGTCTGTTTTGACTGTTCTTTCTTTCCTCCCTTCCTCCTTCTCTTTCTTTCCTTCCTCTCTTTTCCTCCCTTCCTTCTGTCCTTTCTTTCCATCCCCCTTTCTTTCTTCCCTCCTTCCTTCCTCTTTCTTTCCTTCCTTCCTTCCTTCCTTCCTCACTTCCTCTTTACCTTTCTCCCTCCCTCCTTCCTTTTTTCCTCCCTCCCTTTTACCTTCCTTCCTTCTTTCCTTCATCCTTCCTTCCTTCCTTCCTTCCTTTCCTTCCTTCTTCCTCCTTTCCTTCCTTCCTTCTCCCTTCCTCCCTTATTCCTTCTTCCTCCCTTCCTTCCTCCTTTCCTTCCTTCTTCCTCCCTTTCTTCCTTCTTCCTCCCTTCCTTCCTTAACTCGAAGACAACAGGAGGACGGAATGAAAGAAGGAATGAAGGACGGACGGACGGAAGGAAGGAAGGTCAGAAGGAAAAAAGGGAGGAAGGACTGATGGAATGAAGAAAAAGAAGAAAGTAAAGAAAATGGGCCGGATTGGACCCCTTGGTGGGCCGGTTCTGGCCCACGGGCCGCATGTTTGACACCCCTTCTCTAAATGTTGCAGATGTTGAATTATTATCTGGTGCAGTTTTATTAACTTTATTCACTCTCAGTTTGTTTTAATACAGGTGTGAAAATTATACATTTTTGACACAATTTATAATAAATTTATAATAAAAAGCTGCTTTACTACGACTAACTTTTAGAGCATGTGCTACACTAGTTCAACACGTGTCTACACTGATATAAAATAACATTTTAAAGCAGATAATAATGCTAATTATAACAAGATTATGTCACTTTCTTAAAGATTAAATACCTTATAAAGAAATGATGTGCAATTAATGCAAATGTGCAACGTAAAATGCAGAAATGTGCCTTTTCTTCTGAGCTAGGTGGTGATATATTTTTATTTAAATGACATTTTTCTGTATTTCTAGTGTCAGTTTATCTGCTCGGATGATTCATCACAGTCGATATCAAAACGCTCAGCGACCAAATAGTTGTTGGCAAAGTTTTCTACTGACATCATTGAGCAGTTTTACAGTGAAAGCAAATCTTTACAGTCTGAACCCAAACTCATCAGAGTCACTTAAGTCAAAAGTTAATTAACTGAGACGGTAAGAAAAGAGAAATGAGCCACGAGATCGAACACACACACACACACACACACACACACACACACACGCACACATGCACACATGCACACGCACACACACACGCACGCACGCACGCACGCACGCACGCACGCACACACACCCCTCCTGCCTTCCTTTCTCCTGTCCTTCCTCCCTTCCTTCCTTCCTTCCTTTCTCCTTTCTTTCCTCCCTTCCTCCTTTCCTTCCTCCCTTCCTTCCTTCCTTCCTTCCTTCCTCCTTTCATCCCTCCCCCCTCCTTACTCCTTTCCTTCCTTCCTTCCTTCCTCCCTTCCTTCCTTCCTTCCTCCTTTCCTTCCTCCCTTCCTCCCTTCCTTCCTTCCTTCCTTCCTTCCTTCCTTCCTCCCTTCCTTCCTTTCTCCTTTCTTTCCTCCCTTCCTCCTTTCCTTCCTCCCTTCCTTCCTTCCTTCCTTCCTTCCTTCCTCCTTTCATCCTTCCCCCCTCCTTACTCCTTTCCTTCCTTCCTTCCTTCCTTCCTCCCTTCCTTCCTTCCTTCCTTCCTTCCTTCCTCCTTTCATCCCTCCCCCCTCCTTACTCCTTTCCTTCCTTCCTTCCTCCCTTCCTTCCTTCCTTCCTCCTTTCCTTCCTCCCTTCCTCCCTTCCTTCCTTCCTTCCTCCCTTCCTTCCTTCCTTCCTTCCTTCCTTCCTTCCTTCCTCCCTTCCTTCCTGAGTACAACACAAAGGTTAATTCAGCAGGAATTCAGCTTGTTTTAAATCTTCTCTGATAGCGAGGAATCATTCCACACACACACACACACACACACACACACACACGCACACACACACACACGCACACACACACACACACACTCCTGCTATATTTACACTACAGTTCACCTTCCTCTTCCTCTCTCTCTGTCCGTCTCCCTCATCGACTGTCTCTGTATTTTTTGTCAAGTCACAGTGAATCAGTAGAAAGTTATTTAGCTCCCAAAATGTCCCGACAGCAGCAGCAGCGTGCAGCAGAATACACACACGGAAAATAAGAAGTGCAATAAGAAGTCACATTTAGCAGCGTTATAGAGCTGCAGGCATCTTCATAACAACATTATTTGATCCACAAATCAGCTCAAGCCTCTTTTTGTAATCCTTAATCTGTACAGTGTAGCACTCAGTCTCTTCTCTGATTGGATTTCAAGCTTTTTATTTTATTCTCTTTGCTCCAAACCTGACAAAAACAACAAAAAAACTAACCCACTAAAAAGAAAAAGTGCCCCACATTGTTTAAAGATCCAATCCAGATACCTAACAATCCTCTACTTGGAATAATCGATTGTATCTGACGTTTGTTTTTCCACAGAAAATGTTACATCTACGCTTTTTCCCCTCTTTAAAATCCAGAATCTATGAAAGTGTTATTCATTTAAAAAGTTTAACTAATGCAAATAAGAAGTCTCTGAGTGTTTTTGCACTTAAAGTTTCCACATCCTACTTATGTAAGATGCATACTGGACCACTATTAGCTCTAAAGTAGTGATCTCACATTTCATGCTCGGAGGTAAACGCCTTAAAAATCAGGTTTATCGATGAGCACAGAGAAGCTTTTTCCTAAGAAGAAAACAGCAATCAGGTGTCAAACTGACGCTCAAACATCCAACTGAAGCAGGAAGAATTTAAAAAACAACGTATTTTTGAGCGTAATGAGACTTTAAAGGCTATAAAACAACTGACAGAGTTTTTTAACAGGGATGCTTTCAGCTTTTCACACTTCAGAGTAACCCGAGGACAAACTTCTGTGCTCGGCAGCCTGTTGCGAGCTCACAGATTTTTTGCTGAGCAGATGCTGCGTTACTGTGGCAACCGGTATCGTGATGACACCACGTGATCGCACTGACTGTCCACACACACTAACACACAAACACACACGCATGCACACACACTAATCCACACTGATGCCTTTACGAAATGACTGAGATTATTCTGCTGTATGAAAACAGTCACGTAGCTACACACTTTGTTACTATGACAACTGCATGCATGACTCAGACGACCAATCAGAGACGATGACTCATCTTAATTATCCTCAGACTGCATCTTCTGTCTCGCTGCCGCTTCATCTAAAAGCTTGCAGCACTCCATCCATCCATCCGAGAGTGTCCATATCGCCCCCCCCCCCCCCAACCTCATCCCTCCCTCCCTCCTTCCCCGGTCTCCATGGCAACAGCCTGGAAGTGACAGTTTTATTAAGACTGGCTGAAACGCAGGATCACACGGACACACATTCAGCAGGATCCAATAACCTAAAGTAACACTCCTGTTAACACACACACACACAGACACACTCACACACACACACACACACACACACACACTGACCACATGTGACCTACATCTGCACCGAGCCAACTTAACAGTGTTTTTTTTTACAAGTTCCTGTTGAAAGAGCCAATCAAATCAGGTCTTACGGGAATAAATGCATTGGAGCTATTTTGGGTCACAGACTCAATAGCATTAGGGGCTTTAGGTTTTAGCGTGAGGGTCGCGTATCGACGAGCCTGTCGATATCTGGCACGACCGATCAGAGCAGATTGCCAAGTCACAGCACGGCAGGATGTCCTTCAGGAATGTACACACACACACACACACACATCAATATTCACTGACACACACACACACACGGATATCTGAGCTGCTAAACATGTGGAGGCATAAACAAGCTTCATTCATTGATGACACATCCTCTTCATGGCTCATCCAAAGCAAAGTGAGCAAATGTAGAGATAAATAAACAGCTTGAACTCTGCAGGGATCCAATGTCATGTTAGTTATTTATTTATTTATTTATTTATTTATTTATTTATTGCACCAAGGTGACATTTCTCTCTTTCTTTATGAATATGGTCGTAAACCCCGTCCATAAATGGTTTATTCTCATTTGCACTTTTAACCAGTACGATGGTTTTTATTTTAACTTGCACTTTATTAGGTCATGTGTTTTATTACATATTTTAGTATCCTCTATCTATTTATCTATCTATCTATCTATCTATCTATCTATCTATCTATCTATCTATCTATCTATCTATCTATCTATCTATCTATCTATCTATCTATCTATCATTTTTAATTGCACGATATTTAATGTCTGCCTTTAACTGTAATGTCCTCTGTTGTTGTTTAGTTTGTGTTTGACTCTTTATATCCTGTGTGTGTGTGTGTGTGTGTGTGTGTGTGTGTGTGTGTGTGTGTGTGGTGTGTGTGTGTGTGTGTGAGCAGTAAGATTGTTTATTTGTAGAGGTGATGTTAGCTTTTATTTTATTTATGTAATAGCTAAATCTGGTACAAAGCATCTTTTTCTCTTTTTTTTTATAGATTACTGTATTTTGTACATGATCCCTGATATAAATGAATAAACTAATAAAACCAAAGCACTTCACATACAGCTCCTGCACATTGAGAATAACATAAATAAAACCCCAAAATCACACTCCACAGGCACTCCTTACACCGTCCATCAATCACACACACACACACACACACACACACACACACACACACACACACACACACACACACACACACACACACACACACACACACACACACACACACACACACACACATAGCTGCAGCTCTGTACCGCAGCATACTCAATTATCAACAAAAACATGAAGCCGTCACATTCAGACACACAGACAGAGCTCCTCCTCTCCTGCAGGTCAAACAGCTTCGTCTCCTGTTGCTCACTTTCAGCGTTTAAGTGTAGTTTTATTAATCTAACAATCACTATAAACACACAAGGACTTTCCAAAAGTATCATTAACTAAAGAGCTAGTATAATAAGCCACTAATATAAAGGATAAACCCTTAATAGAGTGATTCAATTTGAGCTTAAAAGTTTTACACATCCAGCGTCTTTGTTCACATTAAGCCTGTTTTTCATTTTATTCCCTCATTGTTTAACAGACTTAACTTTACAACATATTCAACAGTTTTTTCCATCTATTTTATGTCAAACAAGCCTAAAAGTATAGATAAACTTATCAAAATATGTCTATGTAAAAATGGATTTTCTGTGTTAATCTGTATCTCTGTGTTTCTTACGTCAGGGAAAGACAACTTTAAAGATTCAAGCATGAAAAATACAACTTCTGCATCAATAATCCAACAGGTTTAAATCCCCATTTCATCTTCTACTCAGTGATAAATGTGCATCTATTCCAGGCTGATTTTACATGTTTCAGCCTGCAAATCAATCAGTCAATAAGCTTTAATCTTTTCTCTATTTGCATGATTCAGACGTTTTCCTGCAAAGCATCTTTAATAACCTCAACAGATAATCATTAATCTGCCAGTTTAAATATTTAGTTTAGTTATCATCTCTAATTCATCTATAAACTAATAAAAGTGTCTGTTTCTTGATGCATGTGATAAGTTTGACCTCTGAGATGCTCTTCATATTCTGCAAGTCATTTTTCAGACTTACTTTACTTCTATTATACTCATATTTGCTCCATCATGCCTCTTCTTGATGTTTTCATTTCCTACAATCCTCACAG
>NC_084985.1:4055999-4091442 GCF_963691925.1 Scomber scombrus
GATATTCATAGTTAACCTTTGTGTCGTCCTCCTGGGTCAAACTGACCCTGTCTGTTTTTACTGTTCCTTCCTTCCTTCCTTCCTTCCTTCCTTTCTTTCCTTCCTTCCTTCCTTTCCTTCCTTCCTTCCTTCCTTCCTTCCTTCCTCCTCCTCCTTTCCTTCCTTCCTTCCTTCCTTCCTTCCTTCCTTCCTTCCTTCCTTCCTTCCTTCCACTTTCCTTTCTCCCTGCCTCCTTCCTTCCTTTTTTCCTCCCTGCCTCCTACCTTCCTTCCTTTCTTCTTTACTCGGTCCTTCCTTACTTCCTCCTTCCTTATTTCCTTTCCTCCCTTCCTTCCTTCCTCCCTCCTTTCCTTCCTTTCTTCTTTCCCTCCTTCCTTCCTTCCTTCCTTCCTTCCCTTCCTTCCTTCCTTCCTCCTTTCCTTCCTCCCTCCCTTCCTTCTCTCCTTACTTCCTTCCTCTTTTCCTCCCTCCCTCCTTACTCCTTTCCTTCCTTCCTTCCTTCCTTCCTTCCTTCCTTCCTTCCTTCCTTCCTTCCTTCCTTCCTTCCTTCCATCCTTCTTCCCTCCCTTTCCTTCCTTTTTCCCCCCTTCCTTCCTCCTTTCCTTCCTCCTTTCCTTCCTTCTTCCTCCCTTCCTTCCTTGACTCGAGGACAACAGGAGGGTTAAATATTGCTTTATGCTACTTTGAGAAATGCTCATTTATATTTTAATGTTGTCAACAACAAATAATTAAATTAATTTACTGAGTTGCTCTTTAAGCTGCATCACAACACAACACACTGCAAAGAAATTAATTAGTAGCCCAGTTTGATTTCATAAAATATTTCATATAGTTTTATTCAAAATCCTGACTTATTTACAAATATTTGACAGCATTTATAGTGCATTTTTTTCCTCTTTCAAGTTTTAACAATTCAGTTTATAGTTTTTTGGCTTACACATGAGGGAGGGACTGTTGACTGAACACACTGTAATACTTTTGTATATTTACAGCAAAAGACACAAGAACGATCGGAAAAAAACCTATCAAACGTTAAAATGTACACCAAAGGCGAGGATATGCATGTCTTTTGTATTTCTTATTTTCTTTTATATAAACATAAACAGACTACACAGTTTGTTAGGAACAGGAGGGGGTGGGGTTGGTTTGGGGGGGGGGGGGGGGGGGGGGGGGGGGGGGGGGGGGGGGGGGGGAGGAGGGAGGAAAGGAGGAAAGGAGGAAGGAGAGGAGGGAGGAAAGAAGGAGGGAGGAATGAATGAAGAAGGAAGGAAAGGAGGGAGGAAGGAGGGGAGGGAGAAAGGAAGGAAAGGAGGAAGGAAGGAAGAATGAAAGAAAGGAGGGAGGAAGGAAAGGAGGGAGGAAGGAAAGGAGGGAGGAAGGAAGGAAGAAGGAAGGAAAGGAGGGAGGAGGAAAGGAGGAAGGAAGGAGGGAGGAAGGAAGGAAGAATGAAGGAAAGGAAGGAGGGAAGGAGGGAAGGAGGGAAGAAGGAAGAAGGAAGTAAAGGAGGAAGTAAGGAGGGAGGAAGGAAGGAAAGGAGGAAGGAAGGAGAGAGTGAAGAAGGAAGGAGAGGAGGGAGGAAAGAAGGAAGGAGGGAACCTATGTATGAACCGAAGTCTATGTAACAAAAACAGAGGAAACAAAAAGTAGGATAGAAAGAAAAACACACGTCACGCGCATTTGGCCCACTATCATGTGAAGAAGAAGAAGAAAACAGGAGCATGGTTTCAAAGTGCTGCTCGTCTTGGCATTACATTCAAAGAAACATTCACAGTTATTTTTTTATTTATTTATTTATTTTTTACAGCTGTAGCGCGACACTGTCGGAATGATGATGATGCGGTCCTGATGCTGAGAGATCCTGTCACCGTGGCAACCCAATTCCCCCCACTAACCGATAAAGAGTTGAACTCAGAGGGGGGGATATAGAGTTATAATAAAACACAATAATGAAAACGGCTCACTCTCAAAATCTGTGCTTTACAAATAAACACAAAAGGTTGAGAAGAGCGGGCTGAGAAGGTGCTATGTACTTATTTACTTATTTACAATGTGAGAAATACCATAATAAATCCTTTAAATAATTAAAAACAGACTATCTGATGTCATTTACTGTACATGTACAAAAACCCTTTTTTTTTTGTTATAAAAACTTGAAAGTGCACCTACAGACAAACGGTTAACGATAAAGAATCTGTCACCGTCTTCATCTCCTTTGAGCAGGTATGTGTGTGTCTGTGTGTGTGTGTGTATGTGTGTGTGTGTGTGTGTGTGTGTGTGTCTCTGCCATATGGTTAAAGCTGGTCGGGGCGGTGTGAGCACCAGAAATAGGCAGGATCAGATCAACTGTCGACAGGTAAATCCTGCTGTAAGCCACCGGTTGCCTAGGAGACATGGGCATTACGGCGGTGACACGTTGAGGGACAGTTAACCTGCATTGCTCTTGGCCGCGGCCCGTCATGTGTAACATTGAGCCGTGTGGCGCTGTTATGTAAAGCCTGTTTGACATTTGATCAGGGACACAGATCGGCTTACACAGAGAGACACAGAAAACATCCTGCGTTGATAAAATGTAATATTTACAGTTATGAAGAAGAGATTGCACAAGTATTACTTTTTTTTTTTTTTTTTTTGGACGCCAAAAAAGCAAATTTTGTCTGTTGTAGAGTTTTCAATATGAAATACTATTATAAAACAGCTAAACACTCTCAATGTGCAAAATTGATTAATTATGTTGTGCTGACTCTCTGTAAAAGTTCTGCAACAACATTATTTTACTTTATCTCCACATGAAAATATGAAATTGACAACGACATGCAGGAACAATCATGGCTCAGGTCTCTGTGTGGCTTTGATCTGTAAGCGATCCTTGTGCCTTTTTAGCCACTTTTAACCTCCTGTAATGTTTATGATGCTCACATAACGAGCAAAACAAGTTAGCGCAGGTGAGCTGATGGCAACAAGCAACCTTTGGACCTGTCTGATGAGAAAAGGAAATCCTCTTATGTTTTAGTTGGATCCCTCGGAGCAGCCGCAGTCATGACCACACAGCCGGTAAATCCAAAGCCCCTTGCGCTCTTTGGAGTCTTCAAAGTCGACTTGCTTGAGAGCAATCAGAGCGAGGAAGTTAGGTTGTAGGTGGAGAAGGCAGAAAGATCGGACAGGAATGGCAAAAAAAAAGAAAGAAAATATATAAAAAGCTAAATAAGGTCCTTCCTCTTGCTGTTGCCCATGGCTGTATTTGTGTTATTAAAGTCCTGCAGAACAATGTGATGAAATAAAAGATCCCCCCCCCCATCTTTAATCCATGACAATACCACATCCTTTCCACTCTCCAGTCATATTATCAGTTATGTGGGATGATGCTACAGCGCTGCAATGTGCGGGGGTCCAGCATCCATCCTTAGTGGCAGGGGTCAAAGGGGAGCTCGGCCAGCCTGCCGTGGAGCTCCACCGACTCCTGCGACCAGGACATGATGTCCACCGACCAGGTGGCCTCCGCAGGTTGCCTGGCTGTAGATCTCATTGGGGGTCAGGACTCTGGACCAGAACTGGAGATCTGATAACTCGCCCATGAAGGACTGAGTGACGTCAAACCGGCCTCCCATTGTGTCCTGTGGAGAGAAGAGGAGCTTGTGTCACGATCGACTTGATCTTACCAGATTGAAAAAATGACTAAAATAGTAACTCTGACGAATGGAAATTATAAAACAAGATTTTTGCCAAGTTTAGCCAACTCAAAACTTCATAATATATCAATTTAGACTGATACAGGAATCATTATCAACCATGCTTTTGCCCTTACTTCCTATCTTAACCCTCCTGTTGTCCTCGAGTCAAGGAAGGAAGGGAGGGAGGAAGGAGGGAGGAAGGAAAGAAGAAGGGAAGGAAGGAAAGGACGGAGGAAGGAAGGAAGGAAAGGAGGGAGGATGGAAGGAAGGAAAGGAGGGAGGAAGGAGGGAGGAAGGAAGGAAGGAAAGGAGGAAGGAAGGAAGGAAGGAAGGAAGAAGGAAGGAAAGGAGGGAGGAAGGAAGGAATAATGAAGGAAAGGAAGGAGGAAGGAAAGGAGGGAGAAAGGAAGGAGGGAAGGAAGGAAAGGAGGGAAGGAGGGGAGGAAGAAGGAAGGAGGGAAGGAAGGAGGGAGAAAGGAAGGAAGGAAAGGAGGAAGGAAGGAGGGAAGGAAGAATGAATAAGGAAGGAAAGGAGGAAGGAAGGAGGGAGGAAAGAAGGAGGGAGGAATGAATGAAGAAGGAAGGAAAGGAGGGAGGAAGGAGGGGAGGGAGAAAGGAAGGAAAGGAGGAAGGAAGGAAGAATGAAAGAAAGGAGGGAGGAAGGAAAGGAGGGAGGAAGGAAGGAAAGGAGGGAGGAGGAAAGGAGGAAGGATGGAGGAAGGAAGGAGGGAGGAAGGAAGGAAAGGAGGAAGGAAGGAGAGAGTGAAGAAGGAAGGAGAGGAGGGAGGAAAGAAGGAAGGAGGGAAGAAGGTAGGGGGGAGGAAAGAAAGAGAGAAGGAGGGAGGGAGGAAGGACAGATGGAAGGAAGGAAGGGAGGAAAGAAGGAACAGTCAAAACAGACGGGGTCAATTTGGGTTAAGTTAGACTTGACCAGAATAGGCAACTACCCAGTAAACTCACAACCATCCACTGTTTATCTTATCTTTATTTATTTATTTAGCATTTAACTCATTTAGCATTTACCCAGGAAGTCTCAGGAGATACAGTATCTCTCAGTATCGCTGCAGTTGTTTACCTTTGGCATATTTTAAGGTGCAAAGTTGTTCTCTATCTGTTTGAGAAGGTTTGAGGTTTTTCAGCCTGTGGCCTTCCTGTCATAATCCTGCTATCAATAAATCTGGTATAAAGTGCACAATGTTTATATATATATGCAGAGTTTGTTTTGCTTGACATAACTTATGCATTATACGTAGGATTTATGTGACAATAGAATCACATTTTTGTTTGCAATTAAGTTAAACTACTTTTCCTACTGCAGGTAACACATTTAGTTGTAGTTATGCAACCAATTTTCCTGTTGCATAAGTTTTGGAAAATGTTTGACTAATTGCTAAGCAGGACACACACGAGCTGCAAAGTTAAACAGAACTGGGAAATGTTCCTCGGATGAGCCACAAATTGGATCCAGCCTGTTGAATTTAAATGCAACTGTATAAACCTTGTTTCCATACAGTCCTGATGTCACTTGAGCTATGCAAATATCTGTCAAAACAATGTCTGTCTGACACTGTAGATATATATCTTACCTGCTCCTGCCCCAGAATAAAGGTCCCTCCTGGTTTGATTGGGTGCCATGGCGACAGGTTTTGACCCGAACCTTTCTTCACCCCGTCCTGGTAGGCCTCCCAGACTCCGTCGCGCGTCGTCCACGTGATGCACACATGATGCCACTTCCCGTCCGTCATAGTGATTGGTAACGTCACCGCCTAAACACAGAAGTAGAGAGAGAGAGAAAGAAGAATGAGGTTTTTATTCCAGTGGGACTCAACTTTTGAGAATTATAGCTACTAATAGCTAATCATATATCCTGTATTGTGCAAGAGAAAAATGCATATAGATTTATGTTTCCTCCAGGCAGGGAGCTCCGGTCCTCTGAAATGATGCCAACGCGAAAGTAACTTAAAACTGCATTCTATCAAAAGGCCACCAGGGGGCGACCGTTTTGGTGTCAAAAGGACTTCCGTCTCTATACAAGTCAATGGAGAATTCACCAA
Source organism: Scomber scombrus (assembly GCF_963691925.1). Lineage (NCBI taxonomy): Eukaryota > Metazoa > Chordata > Actinopteri > Scombriformes > Scombridae > Scomber > Scomber scombrus. Next base: position 4,061,722 of record NC_084985.1, read on the forward strand.
CTTCTCACTTGATTTCTAACCTCAGTAAACATTTTCAAAAATGTGTTTATGGTCTCAATCGCTAGTTTAAAGCCTTCTTCAATGCAGTATGATGTTCATTTGGGACATTTTGGCCTCCCTGATTTTATATTTGACGATAAAGCAGGGTATGCATTAGGTCGTGGCTACGTCATGATTGACAGGTTGATTGGTTCACAGGTTCAGGAGGGCGCCTCATGCTCCTCCTAATGCCCATATAAGTAGAATCCCTGTTCTTATTTTTCCCAGCATGCACCTGAAATTTTCAAGATGGCGCTGCCCAGATCCGATACTATTGGCCTCCGAGCAGCAGTCCACAAACCAATGGGTGACGTCACGGATGTTACGTCCATTTCTTATATACAGTCTATAGTTTCATCACTTTTCTTCTTTATTGTCCCATTAATTATGTCACAACCCTTCAGATTTTACCTTGTGTCTCTTTAAATGGGTTCAAACTTTGCACCTAATTTCATTTATCTGCATAAAATCTCTGTAGTAGACTAGTTTTTAAGCTTTTGCACAAGGTTCAGCTTTTTTAAAACTTTCAAGAGCAAATGTATGATTACTTTGTGATCTTATTAATAGTGTCAAAAGAGAAGCCTTATCTTCATCAATCAAGAGACTTAGCCTGTGATAGATTAATAGGATAATTGAAGCCTGACATTGGGACTGTAGACGTCATTTTGGAGTCATGACAACATAAGTACAGACTCCTCCATCCTGGGATGTCCCCTCTTAAATTGTACATGAGCATTAGAGGAACATATTTCCCCCTTTGCTTGTATTGTTAAAAAAAGAAAAACATCACTAAAACCTCTGTAACCAACATCACTGCACCAATTGTCGAAACAGCTTTACATGACAAACTGCTGCTGGATAACAGCTTTAGAAAGCTTTACAGGCACATATTCACTGCTGTGAGTAAAGTGGATTAGCAGAAAAGAGAGAGAGAGAACAGTTCATCCTTATAAACTCCAGAAAATAAAATTAAAGACTGTGATTAAACTGCCTTCTGAAGATCATTTAATTGTGTCACTGATCAAAAGTTTGATGACTGCCAAGTGTGTCAGTCACGGAAAACAAACATGACAGTTTATCCCTCTTGGTAAATGTCACTCCTACAAATAATTAGGCCAATCAATTAAGATAATCAGATTAACTTTGTTGAATTAAGCTTTGTTGATTCGTTGAGCTCACTGCACTGCAGCACTGGGACAAGAGAGAGGGGAAAAAAAGACAAGTATCTGTCTTCCGTTTAAGGGAAAAAGGTATTAGCCTTTCAGAGAATAAATGATTAGGAGGTTAATAGATTAACTAAATGATCTGATGGTGGAATTAATATCTCATTAACTCAACAAGTGGCATTCAAAGTTTATTTTATTAGGTTTGAAGGTAAATCTACAAAGTAAGTAAGAGCCTCTCAATCTTTTCTGGGTGAAGCAACAAAAACAATCAAAAGCTCCTCACTGCATATTTTTAGTAAGAATATATTTAACCCTCCTGTTGTCCTCGAGTCAACAAGGAAGGGAGGAAGGAAGGATGGAAGGGAGGAAGAAGGAAGGATGGATGGAAGGGAGGAAGAAGGAAGGAAAGGAGGAAGGAAGGGAGGAAGAAGGAAGGAAAGGAGGAAGGAAGGGAGGAAGAAGGAAGGAAGGAAGGACGGAAGGAAGGAAGGAAGGAAGGAAGGATGGAAGGGAGCAAGAAGGAAGGAAAGGAGGAAGGAAGGGAGGAAGAAGGAAGGAAAGGAGGTCGGGAGGGAGGAAGAAAGGAAGGAAGGAAAGGAAGGAGGAAGGAAGGGAGGAAGGGAGGAAGGAAAGGAAGGACGGAGGAAAGAAGGAAGGAAGGAAGGAAGGTAGGAGGGAGGGAGGAAAGAAGGAAGGAGGGAGGGAGGGAGAAAGGAAATCCGGCCTTCTTTCCTTCCTTCCTTCCCTCTTTTCATCCCTCCTTCCTTCCTTCTGTCCTTCCATCCTATCCTTCCTCCCTTTCCTCCCTCCATCCTTCCTCCCTTTCTTCCTTTTGTTCCTTGGTTCCTTTTATCCTTCCCTCCATCTTTCCTTACTTTCTTTCTCATGTCCTTCTGTCCTTCCTCCCTTTTTTCCATCCTTCATTCTGTCCGTCCATCATATCTTTCTTCCCTCCCATCTTTTTGTTCCTTCCTTCTTTTTTTTCTCCCCTCCTTCCTTCCATCTTTTTAATGATCCGGCCCACATGACATCAAATTAGGCTGTATGTGGCCCTTGAATGAAAATGAGTTTGACACCTCTGCCTTAACCTCTCCCTCTCATTCTGCTGTGTTTTGCCCTTAACTTTTATCGGTGCCTCTTTTTTTATTTGTAATGCTAGCCAAATTAGGCTTTTAACATAATGAGAAATTGTAGTGTGGAAATGTAACTTCTAGTAGACAGGGTTGCTGTGCATGTTTGTCCTAACCTCAACTGGTGAGGTAATGGTGTCCTCTCAGTCTGAGCACTGCTATATTAGTAACACCCTGGGCTGTGGCACCTGAGGACACTGGTCGCCTAAAGCTGAGAGAACTTCATAATGATCCTGAAGTCTTTAATCTTTAATATACAGGACATACCAATGTTTCTTGCACCAGGATAAATGGGAATGAACCCAAGTGGCAACCACAATGGCTTGAGGCTAAAGGCAATGTGGAAATACCTTAAAGTGCTACCAATGGTTTTTTAGATGCTCCAACTTCCTTCCATTCAAACTTTCTATAGAAATACTAGGTCAGTCAGTTTTTAAACAAGTTATTATGGTCTTAATCGCTAAATGTATGCCTTTTAATAAGTGTTCTGATGATCATTTTGGAAATTATTGCTCGGTCAATAAGAACCTTATAGTAGCTTTGATGTCTACTATGTGTGTGTTGATTTACCTTGTTCTCGAGCTACTGTCACAATATTCTGGTTACTTCATTACAATATCTGTAATTTAGCTATTACAGCTAACATTAGGCTGGGTGTGCACTGCTCGGGGTTCCCAGTAAACTAGTGTTAGCTTGGGTCCGAGGTAGCTGGGCTGGTTTCCAAAGCATGAAAGGCAACACCTTGCACTCCTTATTTGGAAGGTCCTGGCACCAAAAGGAAAAGATGGTGCTGACTATAATGGAGCTTTTCCGCTATACAGTTCTAGCACTACTCGGCTCGACTCGACACGGTTCCAGGAACGACCTTTTCCATTACGAAAAAGTACCTACTCAACGTGGGCGGGGTCGTCATAGCACGGCTCCGTGAAACTGCCGTGACACATAAACAATGGAGGACATGACTGGATGACTTGCTGCTGTATGTGGCTTTCTGTCACACACAAAGCAAGACAAGAGAAACCGAATCGCTGTAACGCTGCTGCCGGTATTTAAAAATGCCGGGTTTGATTCTTGTGTGGGACGGCTCATGACTCTTCCAGTGACGACTCTCTGACCAATCAGTGGCCGGCAGTCTGTTGATGACACATTTAGTATCGGCTCGGCTCGCTTGGAACCTCAGCAGAGCAGGTACTAAAAAAGTACCAGGTACCAGGTACTATCGAGTCGAGTCGTGCTGGAACTGTGTAGTGGAAAAGCGCCATAAGCTGCAACTCTGGGCTTCAAACCAGCTCCAATGCAAACTAATGAATGACCTCACACCTCACTGTGTCTATTTTTATATACAGTAAATGGGATCACCACACAAAGGGGAGCCGTCTTTTACATTAATTATTTAATCTGTAAAAGCTTCAACAAATACTAGGTATTGTGGCACGATGCAACATTCAATTTAAGTTTTTGTACATGACTATATTGCACTACTTTTTTTTGTGTAATTGATTGATTTATTTCAATTTATTATCCGATTTTTGTCCCAAAGAAACATAACATTTAACCAAACAACATACCAAATACAACAGTTATACATTACATTACCTTGTCATTGATGAGTAGCTCCATGGGGTTGTTGCCCCATTCGATGAGCACCAGCTCATTAGCTTGTCCGGCTACGGCGTAAGAGAAGGGAGTACCGAGGCCAGGACCTGCTCCTGACTTCAGGCGCAGGCAGATGGTCATGGCGAAGATCTCGTTGACCACCGATCGCTTCATCCTGGCGTACATATAGTTGGTCCTCATGGGGAAGTCGAGCATGAAAGCGTTGGGACTCTTTAGCTTCTTTTGGGTTCCTGGTGAGATTAGGAATGCAGAGTTTAGATTCAAACCATTAATTTATAAAGATGAATCTGACCTAGGTAGAAGTAATATACTGCAGTGGCATTTGACGTGTAAACCCACATATAACACTGTAACGTATCTTGTTAAGCACTTTTGCCAGTAAATCTCTATTATGCTCATTTCCAGCTCTATATTTTTATTCAGCGACTCAACAAGAGTAGCTTTGCATGATTCACAGTTAAAAAAAACCCTCTTTATTTATCTCTGAGGGGCTCTTTATGCAGCCCCTCAGTTCAGCCTCTGTCTCTTAACAGGTAGTATTAACTACTGTCTCTTTAAGGCCACCCTACCAACAGCCCACTCTGCTCTGATTGGCCAGCGTCATGTGAAGTTACTGCTCATGCAAACCCAACGTTTCCTGCTTGACTGCTTCAAATTAAAAGCTTTTAGAAAAACACTATTGGAAACAAACATTCAGAGCAGCATGAAGCCGGTGCTTTTTTTCACAGGGATTATTCCTATATGTTCCTGTAAATTCATCTCATTATTTGACACTTTGAGGCTGTTTACACAGGGCAGATGGTGCGATATCACACCAATAATCTCTTGTAATGTTGGTACTAGCGTCACGTTTATTACATTATTTCTTATGGTATATGTTTACAATTGTTATTAAATAATGCATTTTGTCGGATAACAATGCAATAAATCACAGAGATGTATAAAAGTACAGTAATGATAAGAAAATGCTTGATTTTGATGTGTTGTAGCTACTAGAGCAACGAAATACGAATGAAAAATTCCCATTGTGTATCGAAGGAGTTTGTGTGTGTGTGTGTGTGTATACCGTGGTCAGCGTTGCCGTGGTGCAGTTGGTTGAGCACTGTTTCCAGCTTGTTGTGTCCGGTGCCTCCTGTACTCGGCTCTTTGGTGCTGGAAGGCAGCCGACGTGGGAGATGCTCACCGCTTTGGTGGTTGTCATGGTGGACGTTGCCGTGGTGATTGTCGTGGTGGTCATCGTGGTGGTCGTCGTGGTTGCTGTGGCTGAGATGATGGGCATCATGGTCGTCATGGTGACCGCCGTGGTGATCATCATGGTAGCCGTGGTGGTCGTTGTAATGGTCATCGTGATGGTCATCAAGGTGGTCATCGTGGTGGTCACTGTGGTGGTTGCTGTGAGAGTTGCTATGGTGACCGCTGTAGTGGTGCCCGTGGTGCCGGTCGTAGCGGTGGTCAACATGGTGATCATGATGGCGATTATGGTGATTGTTGTGATGACCGTATTGGTGGCCACCATGGTGGCTGCCGTGGTGATTGTCGTGATGGTCGGTGTGGTGGCCTGTACCGTGGTGACTGGTGCCATGGTGACCAGTACCATGGTGACCGGTACCATGGTGACCGGTACCATGGTGACCAGTACCATGGTGACCGGTACCACGGTGGTCATCATGGTGGTTTTCATGGTGGTCATCATGGTGGCTGCTGCCATGATGTTCATCATGGTGGTCGTCATGGTGATCGCCATGATTGTCATTATGGTTATCATAGTCATGGTGATCCCTGTGGTAGCTATGCAGCTGCTCCTCCAGAGCGTTGATCTTCCGCTGGAGGAGTTCTCTCAGAGAGCTGGAGTAGGAGCTGGAGGAGTTCCTTGCCTGCTGACACACACACACACACACACACATGCACACATGCACACACACGCACAGACACACACACACACACACACACACACACACACACACATGCACACACACGCACGCGCGCACACACACACACACACACACACACACACACACACACACACACACACACACACACACACACACACACACACACACACACACACACACACACACACACACACACAAAATGTCAGGATTTCTCACAGCATGAATAAAATGGAAGACCAAAAGGCAACGACTCTGCTCCATCCTCTCTTAAAGGAATATGACTTCCTCCCCTCTGGTCAGAGATACAGGTTTGTGTACAATAAGTGCTTTTAATACAAAAACATTATAACCTGCTTCTTGTTTTCTCACGCAGCTTAGCACTTTCCTTTCCTTGATTTTTAGCTTACATACACCTCCTATCCTCTTGTGTGACAATGAAGATTTAATAAACAATTAAATATAAAAACAGTAAGTTAAATAATGGAATTTCACTTGGTCATTCATTTGGTTATGTTTAAAAAATATATAATTTAAGATTGAATGTTGAAGGTTAAAATGCTATGAGTGAAATAGTAACAGAATATACAACAATCACAAATGAACTGTGGAGCTCAAATCACACAAGCTCTGAACTTCAGAAATCAGTAAAAGAGTCACAAGTTTGTCGCATTAAATTCAGTGCATGAGGAAGAATTGCTGTATGACATTTAAAGTTGCGGGGGCAAATCTCCTTGCCCCTCCCTTCTACATCCTCCTCTTTCCTCTCCCTCGCTCATCCTCGCCTTCCTCAACAGAAAATCCGGCTTTGTTCCCTGCCAGCGCACGCGATTAATAGCCTCGTCAGGGAGGATGACGCTAATTGAAGGTGAGGCTGGCTAGCGCCGTTCGGCTCGTGGCCAGAGGCTGGTGGCGTAGACATCCTGTTAGAGGAGGGAGTGACGGAGGATAAATCCTGGCTCCGCTACTGTGTTGTCTCACACCTTGGAGTGAGATCGAAGGGGATTTCTGGCAACACTTTCCCTGAGCATCGCCTGAGCCCACCTGCACTGATAATGAGGCTTTCACAGGCCAGGGGGCAGCGAGGGCTTTAGTCTCGCAATGTGACACCGGCATCGTGAGAATGTTGTAGCACAATGAGTCTGCAGAAGCACATGTAAAGCCTGAGTCCTCCCAAGAAAAACAACACTATAAGTCGTAAATGTTACCTATTGTGTTGTTTGAAAACGATCTATAGTTACATTTGAGTAATAATGACCGGGGAGGTGACGCAGTTCAGATGATGATTTGGAAAGCGGCATGTTACGCAACAATTGGTCATTCTCACGTGTATGGAACAAACGAGCTACGTGTTCATTTCATTAGGAGAATTTGTTGGTATATGGCTTGTTTTAGGTGCTGGAGCACAGTTTAGAAGATAACCCTAACCCATACTGGATGTGTTATGCAATTAAAACAAATTAGAAAAGATTGATACAGCTAAAAAAAATGGTTCAATAATTATATTATGAAGTGAGTTTTTTAGTTGTTTAGATTACATATAAGATTTTTTTAACGTGTGTGCTTCATACTGAAATACAATCATTTATATGCTGTTGAAACTGTTGTTGAGATCTTTTGACCCGCAAATCACAGTACCAATGCTTAGTGGGCTACAATAACTGATGACAATAGCAGGTAGTTAAGTTTTGATCTGTTTAAGTGATCCAAAAAAAAAAGTTAAAAGTTTCATTCAAATCCTGAAGAAGCCAAACATCTTTGCATTCATTTTTGATATTATCATGACAAAATCAAGTGTCAGAAACTTGCATTTGGTATGTTATCAGCTCAGATACTATAAACCAGACAGGAACATGTACATCATACATTTACAGGATGGATTTATTTCAACAAATAGGCTTAAGAAAAACTAAACTGACCAATGCTAAATAAAGACTTTTATCATGATTTTTTTCTGTCACTGTTTTTCTATCAGTAATTATCAGCGGCCTGGTTTCTTTGGGGGAAAGTTACTTAATCTCAATTGTATTAACTAGGTTGAATGAAATACATGAATGCATATATAACAACACTGATGTGGTCATCTGGAGATGTCTCTGAGAGTTTTCTGAGACCCCCCACCTCTTCCTTCCTTCCTTCCTTCCTTCCTTCCTTCCTTCCTTCCCTTGAGTAAGCTTTTCTCACCTCACTCTACCATGTGATGGTTGGACACAGGGGTTGTTTAAGATCAGGGGTGAGGGCTAATCAATTTAGAGCTGCTTCCTATTTGGGCTCAGGCTTGGCCACTGATATTCAAGAGAGAGAGATCGAGAGCAGGAACGACTCAGAGAGGACATAAACATCCATGGCTCTGAGACAAAAGTCACAGAAGTGTAATATTATCTTATTGGGTGGATGTATGTGAAATGTATCACCCCTAACTTATGAAACTTACATCAAATTTGGTGTGCTTCATTCTAAAACAGCCAAAATGCTATAAAAAATACATCACCTTTTTAAAATCTAAACTTTTAATTGAGAAAATATGTAGTAATGAGCTTTTAATGCAGTGAATACGTACAGTATCCTAGGTTACCGACTGTGTCTTCATGAAACTCGTCCTTCTTACTGTATTTTGGCAGCAAACATCACTGGCAGCTGATTTGGCGGATGAGCTTGTGACCCTTAATGACGCAAGATATGACCCCAGTTTAATCAAACATATGTGAGGCCTCTGCCTCCCTGCACGTCCTCCTGCGTGATATTTACACTTTCCATCAGAACTTTATAGCTAAAAGAAAATCAGATTCAGATTATAATTTTTTTTATTAAATGAAGCTGCTGTGACTCACTTTACCTGCAGGATTTAAATGGTGTAAAAGGGTAAAATTAAGAGAGAGAAAAGCCTTTTGGATATTACATAAATGTTAACAGAAAACATGACCTGGATCCCCCTTATTATGTGAATTCAGCATAAATCATCATTCATTTAGAGCTTTAAAAAAAAGCACTTCTCCTTCATATTGTTATGTAAGTATCCAACTTTTTGCTTCTCTTTCTACATTCAATCATACAATAAAGCTACTGTGTACACATTTCCACATCTTCCTATTAGTAAAACTAACCCAGTATAACCTGGGCTGGTGGGATCCAACCCAGTTTCTAGCAGACTTAACCTTAATTAACATATCCTTAGTAGGTGTTTTTTAATATTATTTCAATGTCAGTTAGATTTAAAATTAGTTACATTTATTTCAGGTGATCGGGTTACATGCTGCACATCCTATACTCAAAACTGTCCCTTTTTTCTGGCTGTTGTAGCTGATATGAGAGAGAAAATCAACATTAAGCTTTTAATTTTCAGTAAAAGCAGCTGTTAAGGTCGAATTAACTATTTTAAATACAATTCTGTACCTCTTTTTTCCAATTCATCCCTATCAAGTTGTTAAAAGTAAGTATTTGCTTTGGCTTCTATATGATCAAACCACTACCTATCAGTAACTATAATTGAATGATAGTTATTAACACCATATTGCATATAAGAGCAATTATCCCTGTTTTGTAGAAGATGTTTCAGGTGTTCAGCTGTGTTAAATCATAATAAAAACATACAGAAAAGCTACTTTTGTTCATGCAATACATTTTAAAGCCAACTAAATATGTATAACACCTAAATAGAACTTAACAGCAGCAATATATAAGAGGAGGTGTGCTCCCTCAAGTTGAATAATGGGCACAACCCCTCTAATCCCCACTAATGATCATACAGAACTGTGATTCTTTCTTCTTCTCTCACCTGTAAGTTCTCCAGCCTCTCCTTCAGCGTTTGCAGGGTCTTTCCAGTCTGCTCTGGAGAGAAGGAGTTGTGTTTGCTGTGAGACGAGACCTTCCTGTGATGGGTGTCCGACCTGCTGCTGTGGCCGCCGCCGCTGCTGCCGCCGTGGGAGTAGTGATGATCGTTGCTGTGAAACGTCGAAGGCCCGTGGTGCGATGACGATGATGGTGGGTGGTGGTTGCCGTGATGCTGGTGATCATCGTGGTGGCTGTCGTGGTGGTCTTCGTGGTGATTCTCGAGGTGGTTGCCATGATGACCGACACTGTGGTGACCGCCAAAGCCCTCGCACAAGGTGAGCTTGGCGGTCAGCTCCCTGATGGTCTCCCGCTGGTCCAGGATGGTCTCCTTCTGCCTCACCAGGCTCTCACGCAGGTGCAAGATGGTGGCTTTAGCCTCGTCGGACATCGTGCCTCTCCGGGTGGTGCCACTGTGGCCGTTAGTGTGGCCGTTAGTGTGGCCGTTACTGGCTGGTCCATGGGGCACGCTAGGTGGGGAATAGCAGCTGGGGTCAGCCTCTGGGGGGATTGGAGTGCAAACAAATTTGGGGCTAATGCCATAGTCATATTCTATGCCTGGCAAACTGCCCGCTGCTGCTGCACATGACAGGAAGTAGTAGAAAATTAGTGGACTTAGGGGGAAAAAGGGGAAGAAAAACCCCAAAGAGGTGCCACCCAAATGCTGGCGCCTTGCAAACAAATGCATCAGGCTCAGAGGACTGACGTCTCTGGCCATGTTGGATTGGTGTCCAAGTTATTCCTTGACTAATGACAATCGTCCAAGGCCTTAACTTTGTTGTGACGACCACCATGAATGGGGTAAATTTGTGTCCAATTGGAAGACGTTGGGGTAAAGCATGTCAACAATAAAAATGCCAATAAAATCTCCCCTCAGACAGCATGAATTCCTTTTAGAGGACAAGAAGCACAAACTCCAAGGCAGTATTCCAAAAGCACATAAAGGGTGCTGCCAAAATGTTTAGTTGTTTGCCTTCAAGACGACCCTGCGGGTATCACAAAAGGCTTCTTGGTTCCATCGCAGTTTAACAAGCCGTGAGAGCTCAGCTGATGTATCCTGATAGGTTCTTTCGCTGTCTCCGGAAAGAAGTGTTGGGCTGCCGCTAGCCAGATGATCCCTCCTGGCTCCCAGGACCTCCTGTTTTCGACAGCCAAGAATAATCCCTTTAACTTCGGCTTCTAACCAGCCATCAGATCCCACAGTGCTCTAACCTGTAGGACAGAGAGGGCAAAAAAGATCTTAGACGATAAACAACAAGATGTGAGGGAAAACAAGTCAAGGACTGAGACGTAACGGAGGGAAATTACATTTACCGGATATTTGATTGACTCAAATGAAGCAGACTGAGTTATTTTCAACATGAAGCAAGAATAATTGACCTTATAACCAATTAGAACATCAAAACAAAAACTGGAGGACAACCCTTACCCTTACCCTATAATGCCAAAGGAAGTTTACAGTTTTAAAGAGCTCTACATCATCAGAGTGATCATTGTTTCCCTGAGAAACCTGTTGTATAAACTCAGATACATGCAGTGCACAGATAAACCATTGCAGTGTTGAATTACTAAATATTTTGCAGTGTATCAAATGAGATTCAGCAGGTATAGAAGCTCATTTATCTGTATGTATCAACATCATATATAAAGAGTTTAGTAGGTGGTGATATGAGCTTTACACAGGACCTATAAGGGCTTTAAACAGCATTGTATTCATAGTTTTATAGGCTTAAAGACATTATTGTGGCGGCTTAGAGATATATATACAGTAAAGTCGATGTATAGATAGATGACACAGAGAGAGAGAGAGAAAGTGAGTGCGTAAGTAAGAAGAGATCCGCATCATAAACAATTCATCTCCAATTATCAAATTGGTCCTCCAGTCGGTCAGCGTTTCCTGTCTGCACTGAGCCAGCACACTATGGGGTCAGTGACGCCAGCAGACAGCAGCATGGGGGCAGGAAGGCTGGCGAGGGGTCTCCAAAGCTTCAGTGTAATAAGATTACAGCCATTTAATCTGCCTGTCCGCACAACAGCCCGGCAATTCACATAAACGTAGGCGGACCTGTGGAGCCCAGTCACTCACACAGGAGCCGAATGAATCAGTGTCAGAACTCGTCCGCCCGCGGCCAGCGTGGTTATCGACTATTCACAGGCGAGACAGTGAGGGGAGACAGTCAGAGTCAGAGTCAGAGGAGAGAGATACTGGGACACATCACTTTAACATTAGTGCAGCAATGATGAATCCTGACCCAAAGGAAAATGTCCGCAGAGGTTCATAGCTGTGTTGTTTCATTGTATTAGAAAATTGCTTTCTGATATAAGCTCAGAACCATTCCTATCGATATTTTAATTTAATTACAATATTAGTATATTAAGAAAGTCTTTTAGGTTTAACTTTTCCATTTGCACATCCAAAACTGTCCATTTTTCACTTGGAAACACCATTTCAAACTTGGCATACAATAAAAAACTGAAGATTTTCAAACATAACTACACTATTCAGCCTAATCTGTGATGTCTAATCTGTCTAAACTGATAGAATAAACACAGAAACTTTGCTTTTAATGGTAATTTTCAAGAAAGTGAAGCATTGTGGCATTGCACTCATGACAAGACTTTTGATGTTTTGAAATATAAGGTTAGGAAACACTCAGAATTGGAGAATAAACAATATACTGTACTAAATGAAGTGGCAACTAGCTCATAAAAAAGTCCAAAATCTCTCCATCTGTTACAGCATCAGGTGAGTCCTCTACCTGTTTGTTGGGTCAGCCAGAAAGCGAGAAGCCAAGAAGGAAAAGTTTGAGAGCAGACAGGATGCTGCTCCTCTTTAAGCTCCTTTTCTCCCTAACCTATCACCAGTTCACCTACACCTATAGGACCTATTAAGTCCGAACCTCTGAGTCTCAGGCATCTGCACTTGAGACACATTAGAAGTTCCCCTCCAAATGTGCTTTCAATGTAAAGTAATGGAGACAAAATCTACAGTCTTGTGTTGACCATAGAGTGCATTTAAAAGTTTATCAACAGCTTATATGTAGCATCAGCTGTCTGAACTAGTCTAATAAAGTGGAAATACCCCACAGTTACAGTCTGTTTAGTAAAAAAAAAAACTGCTTTTTGCCTCCGGACCCCAACCGGTCGAGCCAGATGGTCGCCCACCTAGAGCCCGGTTCTACCTGGGGTTTCTTCCCATTAAAAGGGAGTTTTTTCTTCCAGCTGTCACCAAGTGCTTGCTCATGTGGGAATATTGGGTCTCTTTAAATTCAATAACAGAGTGCAGTCTAGACCTGCTCTATGTGAAAAGTGCCTCGAGATGACTTTGTTGTAATTTGGCGCCATATGAATAAAGATTGATGACTGTTTTCCTGTTAAGCTGCAGTGGAAGGATCGTAACATAAAGAGTGAATTAGACACTAATAGGACAATACGTTTGAAAGACTTGATTTGACTACTTTGGGCAGCTGAAGCTTTATAATACATTTTTTACACAGAAGGAGGACTGTGGAGTTAGTCCTCCATCACTTACATTGTAAGTGCACTATGAAGGGATCTTCTAATGGTCAGTATGAACAGGAGGAGCGGAAGTAACTTAAAACTGCATTCTATCAAAAGGCCACCAGGGGGCGACCGTTTTGGTGTCAAAAGGACTTCCGTCTCTATACAAGTCAATGGAGAATTCACCAACTTCTCACTTGATTTCTAACCTCAGTAAACGTTTTCAAAATGTGTTTATGGTCTCAATCGCTAGTTTAAAGCCTTCTTCAATGCAGTATGATGTTCATTTGGGATATTTTGGCCTCCCTGATTTTATATGTGACGATAAAGCAGGGTATGCATTAGGGCGTGGCTACGTCGTGATTGACAGGTTGATTGGTTCACAGGTTCAGGAGGGCGCCTCATGCCCCTCCTGATGCCCATATAAGTAGAATCTGTGTTTTTTTTTTCACGGCATGCACCTGACATTTTCAAGATGGCGCTGCTCAGATCCGATACTATTGGCCTCCGAGCAGCAGTCCACAAACCAATAGGTGACGTCACAGATGTTACGTCCATTTTATATACAGTCTATGGATCAGACATGAAAAATTGAGAATCTATACTTACAATATTGTGATCTTTCCCTAAATCAAGCTAAGTAGCTGTAGTTGCCTTAACCTGACCAGATGTTCTTCATAGAGGAGGACATTAAGAATGATGTATGAGGATTTGCATAATATTCATCTTCAAAGACACCAAACACAAAAGGCTGCACAACACATTAGTAACTGAGTTAATCTTGTTGTTTAAATGCAATACAATCACCATCAAGTTCCTCTTCTCCACAAAATGCACTCAATCAATGCTAGTGGATGGAGGACTATACATATCACTGTACTTCCAGTGTCATTGGTATTTATATGCAATGATCTGAATGATATTAATCTGTAAAAGTACACAGTGACATTTGAACTTTTGGCTTTTTTCATTTTAATGGCAACAAATATAACTTAAAACCTAAAAATCCTCCAAAGTGTCACAATTTTAAGACCCAAGAATAAAAGAATAAGGTAAAATGTTGGTTTCTTCACAATCTGTGTAACAATAAATGTCTTTTTTTTCTTTTAAACTCAACATCTCGAGCCTTTTAATGACCAGGTGTGCGTGCGGCCATCAGACGAGGACTTTAATCTTACAGTCGGCCCAGCTGTCTGATACTTAAAGTCAACATTAGCGGAGATTTAGGAGACATGGATACTTCCCCTCGAGGCACGTGGCAACACACTTGAGCTTCATGTACAGCATCATGATGAGCAATGATCCTTTATTACAGATACAACTAAGGAGAGCTATAGACTTATAGTCAGCTGTGGAGTTAATGCAATCCTGATCTGTACACTGTTATTATTTAGATCCAAGTCACATTGTATTTAGTATGCACATTTAAGAAAATACTATATAGAACTGACAGGTTATTAATGTGCATGATTTAAGTGATTATTGATAGTTGCATGCTTTATGGGCAACAGTTGGATCTGGTTGATTTATTTGCTGTTGAACCAACTTTTCCTTTGCTACTTCTTTACTTGATTGGGGTGTAATTTAAAATAAATGCAAAAAATGGATTGTGCTTTAACAAGTCTACCATAGTTTAGCAGATAGAAGAGTAAACTCATTAAATAAAGATGGTGGTGAAGACAGCAAAAACACGGGATTTATTTATTTTGTATTGTGCCTAATTTTAGTAGATCATAATATATCGGGTATGGAATTAATCTGCAGATATTCTAGTTCAAACTTGTCTATAGATGTCAGTTTTTGAGCTACGACAAAGACCAAAACGTGACCTGCAACAGATGAGATAAGCCTGTTTTTAGCCTGATTGCTGGAAATGCCTTTTTCAATGTTGTAAAGCATATTGTAAAAATGCAGTGGACTGCTCATGAAAGATGAAAATCTAAGCTTTACAATAGGCTCATAAGGAATCTTGTCAATATATATTTGAAATCACATCATAACCCATTCATAAGGTACTGATATTTGGCATCGATTGTTGTAAAATGGCAATAAGGTATGATTGGTTGTCTCCAGTGGAAACAAGAGTGAGGAGGCCCTTAAGCATAGAGTCACACATGTGTACCAAAAGTATTAGGCTAATGGGTTTTAGTGGTATGTGATATTAGCTGCAGACAGATACACATGCACACACGACCAAATACATGAATTATAAACAAAAGAAACTACATATTAGTTGTGCATGCTGATATTTAGCAGGACTGCAATGTATTTGAAAAGAAACTCCACCTTTAAATAATATTCTATAAAACATTAAGAGTAGGAATTTTTACTTTTCCAATTAATGTATAATAATTCACATGAATCCAAATCACATCAGAAAATATATACATTGATAAAAGCAACCTAATATTTTAGCATAGCTTTTCCAATTGGGTTATGAAACATTACATCACATTATAATAGTATGTCAGTTATTACTATATGTATAATATTGGGAACTAATAAACAGACTGGAATTACTATTAAAATTATAAAGGTTTCTTTTTTTGTCTGAAATCCTGTAGGGGAAATTTATTGTTAAAAATTTAATATTCTTATACAATATTTTCCAACTTTTCAACAGTTTGTCTGATTTCCCAGATGTTATCTTTCTTTATTTTGCTCTCATTTTTCTGATCAATTGGATTTTGACATCTTATCTGCTCATGTTTCCCTCAGCCGACCCATCGCAGACCACAAGCGCACCTCCCCACCTCATCCTTCTCCTCTTCTTCTCAAGGGTGACAGACTAATAGGATTGGTTGGATTTAATGCTATTTAATAAGGGATTGGCTGCAGGGTCCTGGTTCTGCCAGAGGATCTTGCCCCCCCCCTCCCCCCCCTCTCCCTCCCCACACCAACAAAGTCAAGCCATTGTTGTCACACGTGTCACTGCAGAAGAAGAACATGTGCGTGACATGCAGCCGGTGGTTAGAGTGAGGCATTCAGCAGCCAATATGAACAAAAAATAAGTGGTTGAGGTTGAGTCTAGATGGCATTTAGTTTAAATATTATGCTCACATTTAAAGCTGCAATTATTAGTGTTTAAGATGCACATTGCACATTTAAAGATCACAAGTGTTGACTGGACTCAGAGCTCATTTTTTCTCATACAAATGTTACAAATTCGAATTAATTATAATCATGAGACACACACATTAAAAAGGCTTTAAAAAATGGTTGTGAGTTTCTGCTTTTATGCCAAAAACATGTGGATGTGCAATGTGTGCAGCTTCTAAAGCCAAGTTCAGCCCCTCCTTGTGGCCTCTCCCTCGCTGCAGCTTAAAGATGCTCCTCCTCTTCCTCTTCTTCCTTTATGGGTCCTGAGCTCACCTCTCCGCCTCACGCAACACATCGTACGAGTCAAGCCTCCCTCCTCCTCCTCCTCCTCCCCTCCCTCCCTGTCAGGTGATCTCGCCTGACAGTAAACTTGATCTCTAGGCCAGTAATGTCTGTCTGAACTCTGGGGGGAACTGATGGTGATGAAGGTGATCGGTGACAGGCTGTGAGAGCGTTGACACACTTTGATGCACATTAACCTCTCTCAGTTGATTCACCAGAAACAAAAAATGTATTGAAAACTATTGAAAACACTGGATTTATCGGCAAAAAGTAGAAAAGAAAACTGTGTTCAAACAATCTTTAAATTGTGTTGCCAAACTTTTGAAATCAATGTGTTGTTTTCTCTTTCTTCTGTCATCTTTGGAGAGTAAAAAGAGAAGATCTAAAGGATAAAATAACCTTCGTTTGAGTGATTGAGTGATTAAACCCAGTAAAAAACGTCTATGAAACTGTATGTATCAACTTGCATGAAATCATTTGTGCATATTTTGAATTTTAAACATTTTCTGTTCATGCAAAAAAATACCTCAGAGTGCATTAATGTGCAAGTCTGAGATGTAAAAGTACCAAAAACACTCTCTGTCTGTCTCTCACTTTAATGTCCTCTCAGCGGTCTTTATATCTGTCTGTACATCTAGATGAAAGCCACCATCTGGCTCTCTGCATTATAAACCAGCCATTTCAGTGCTGAGGCCTTTGTTAAGTCAAATAAAGTCTCAGCCATTTTTTTCTTCCCAGTGACGTCAACACTTAAGATACATTTACACTTAAAAAAATAGATTGAAAGTAGGTTGAAAAGCAGCGTTTTTCTGTTTCTCTGTTTCAAGTCCGAACCCCGGCGGTGATGTCACAGGGTCCTGGAGTACACCTGCGAGGTCAAAAGTTAAACCATCGGAGGTCGGCAAAAACAAGATTTTCTAGGTGGTTAAGTGACTAAATAAGGCTTACTCAGAGAGACTTAGTTAATCTTGTTTACAAGTGAGGACTTCTCGTTTAGCAAGTTTTTACTTAAGCAAATGTTTAATTGCAAATGGACTTTTTTTGTTGAGACTTTTAGGCTGAATCTAAATGTCCAAACTTCACCACACTTGTAGATTTGCAGAGTTGACGGGTTCCCTGGAGGTCTGTGAGGTCTGTGAGTGCTCTCCAAATCCAAAACTCATTAAGTACACAAAGAGCCTCAAGAAGATTTTCTGTGGACTTCCAGAAAGTCAGCTTGTTGCAGACTTCACCAAACTTCTATATCCTACATTTGCATAAGACATTTGCTTTTGCCTTTCTTTTCCTTAAAGTTTATGACAATGTTTAACCAATTTTCAACCAATTGCTTAGTTGTTTTTGAGTATTTAACTGTTGATTTAAAAATAAACTTTCCATTCTTATAGTGAATTTTGAAGTCTGAGCCTGTGTTAAGATGGACTGTAACACCTTATTTGAGCCTTTATTGTAAATATTGTATTAGTAGGGTTCAACAGCTCATACAGTATAAAAAGGTAAATTTCACTGTGCACTCTGACCATACTCTGTCATACTGTAGCTACTACATGATGCAGCAGATCGTGCACATATCCTGCATAAGTTTCCAGTATCAAAACCCTCAAGATCTGTACAATTCAAATACTTGAGACTTGAGGGTCTTGACAAAAGTCTGCAGGATGCACAGTATACTTAACCTTATTATTAGGCTATTTTGCTGAGGAGATGTTGAGTAGTGAGGTATTTTAATCATGAGGGTTTACAGCTGTGAGAAGGTTCAGTTATGAGAACTTTTAGCGGAGATTAATTTATAATTTGTGAGGATTTTTGTTTTAGTTTTGCAGACTATTTATTAAGACTCTTATGTTCCAGAAGGCTCCCAGTGTGGTGCAGCAAATTCCCCACAGACATTTTTAATGCATATTACATTGAAAATAGTCTTATCTTCGGCCGGGCCTGCGCCTGAGTGAAATATTCCTTTGGAAAATGTGTCCACTCCTCCTGTCATCCCATAATTACTTTACGGCCTACTGCAGTCAATCAAATCCAGCAGGGTAATGAAATATGGTGGCATTAAGAAAAGATCCTAATGGACCAATTTTGTGTGATTTATTTCAGGGTGTCAAAATTCCTGTTTTACACTGATAGCCTGGACTTTTTCTGTAATATAACAAAAAGCTTGAAAGAAATGTCCATCATTTACTAATGTGACAGAGCTTTTACTCTCTGCTTTAATCATATTTAACCAAGACACTGTTGTCCAAGATAATGTCACTGAAGTTTATCATGGTCAGCTTTTTTAAATTTGACTTCATCTCACTGTTGAACATCATCCTCACATATTGGTTAGTTATAGATAGAAATATTGTCACTGATAAAATGGGAAAAGTTAGTAAATATCACTCATTTGGTGGAAATACAACAGCTAAAAATGTGCAGGTAGACTGGAAAATTAAGGTAAAGGTAAAAAATAATGAAAAAATTACAAATGTTGTTTCTTCTAAATCATATAAGGTTTATACAGCATGCATTATAAGGCACTCATATTGAGGAAAATGCATGATTACTTGGATTTTTCATCTATATAGGCCAATTTTACAAAACTATTTTAAATTCTGTATTATATTACACATTTGAAAAGAGGTAAAACATCACTCTATGGTTGTAATTTAGAGTTAAATGGACTTCTGGACCATGCAAACATACTGAATCTCTGCTTAAATGCATGATTTTTGGATTAATAGCTAATCGGTTGTTCTTGGTCTCAAGTTTCAGAAACATGCTGATGAGTTTTTGAGATATTCACCTGATAAATAAACACTATAAAGAATAAGAACAATGTGTCCAAATACATTTGTTCACATATTAACAGTGTGGTTATAATATAAACCTTTTCTAAATTCCTGTCATTGCTAAAACTGCAAAAGTTAAATGAAAATCAAGTGGGAAAAAAAGGCATATTGTGACCTGACAGGCATTACTGATGCTCTCACACTGACGGACTCACATGTAATTACAGTTTAGAGCTGCCCAGGTCAACAGTCTTTCACTGTGGAGCCGCTAAGTGCAACGTGTGCTGAGTGGCTTTTGGTTTTTTAATGTTTGGACATTTATACTTTTAGTTTTGAACAGAACTGCTTCACTTTGATGCACTTTAAACTGAATATAGTGTGTCTCCACCAGCAAAACAAGGACAGAAACATCATATTGTCTGACTGTAATAGTAAATATTCAAACTTCTCAGACAAAAGCCACTAAAAATACATCCATTTTCATTCTTTAATGTGCAACAAAACCTTACTAACTCTACCCTGACTGTATCCATAACCTGATAAAACCATTTGATATGAAGATAATGTATAAAAAACTAAAGAATATGACTTAATGTGCCAATATTAATGCAGATTCGGCTATTTTAAAATGCTTATCTCACAAACACATCACCAATAGAACTATGAGCAATGTTGTAATTTTAAATGAAAGATTCACATTTTAATTTATTCCTAAGTAAGACTTAATTAAAGTAGCATTTTGATGTCTTCACATATCTTCTACTGCCTCTTTTTTTAAAATGCAAATTTAACTGGCTGCTAGACAAGAAAGCTGCTGTTATTTGCATCGTAATACCCTCGAGGAGAGCCGAGTGCTTTTAAAAGTCTGTAAATGTTGATCTTCAAAAGTGCATATTTATGAGAGAAACCTTTATTTTTTACCGAAGTAAAAGCAATGACAAAGACTGACAGGATTAATGTTGCTCGTGACAATAAGAAAGATGGAGAATGCAGCCCTTAAATGAACCTCTCTCTCTCTCTCTCTCTCTCTCTCTCTCTCTCTCTCTCTCTCTCTCTCTCTCTCTCTCTCTCTCTCTCTCTCTCTCTCTCTCTCTCTCTCTCTCTCTCTCTCTCTCTCTCTCTCTCTCTCTCTCTCTCTGCTCGGGTGCAGTCAGAGGTCAACGCCATGTCTTCACCCCCGGAGGTTAAAACACCCGCCTGAGTTTAGACAAGGACAGCTTCTTCAGAGACCTTTCCCTCTCAGGTCAACGTTTGCAGGGGAATAGTTGCAATGCCGTGGAAAGCTTTGAGGCTCAAGTGGAGAGAGAGTGAAAACACAAACTGACTAATGTGACAGTACAGCAGGCTTAATGCAAAGACCTCAGCGGAGGCGACGCTCTGCATGGAAGCTCAGGTTTCGTACCAGTGGTGGAAGATCGAGAGTGGCAAACTTTCTATTGTATAATTCAGCTAAGCACTCTGCAACTAGGGTTTAATTGGTACTTCAAATGTTAAACCCATACCTATTCAATGCTATTTAATTTAGATTTAATTTAGTCTGAAGCACTCTCATTCGAATAAGAGTCGCATTGTAAAAAAGCTGCTCAGTAGAATCACATCAAATGATTCCCACACAATGATTCATCATTATTAATTAAATAGGAGGAAATTAAAGCAATTACACAAGGTTTTTTCTCTTTAAAATAGGCCCAGAATCACTGATTGAGTTAAAGTTTTAATTTGAAATGCAACTTTTGGATGAGTCATTGCCATTGCTTATTTTAATTCTTTGGCTGTCAGTGATTCAATCAAAGCAGGTGTCACGCTTGTCAAGATGGTGGACTTCTGATTGGAAAGGTGATGGATCTCCTCGCATTTTGTTTGGCCTCTGTAAGCTGTTGTCTGGCCTCGCCGTGGCTAATGAAGAGGAGTCACACCAAGGTCTCAGTGCTGCACGTGGCCTCAAGCCCATCAAGCGCGGTGGCGACAACGGGGCCAAAAGGCTCAGACACGAGAGAGGAAGTGGAAAGGCTGTAAAGGTGATGGACAACAAAACAATCCCCATGTATGTCTGATCATTGCTGATATAAAACCCAAGCTTGTTTTAAACTTTCAACCTCAAGGCTTTTCTTTGGGAAAGAGAAACAAACCAATTATAAAGCAAATGTGACACTTTGTTAGTGTTAGTGGCATTAAACTACAACAATGGATCATGAGTGATGTCACAACTATAGTATACCTGCAGGGGTTTCTTGCTTAATATAGATTTAGGATGATGTATCTGCACTTGTGAATTTTAGCAGGTTTAAACACACGAGGCGACTGTGTGACAGCTGAAGTCGAGGTGTGAAACACATCAGCATCTTAAGCCCTATTTACCCGAGACTAATGTTACCTGAGGACCTCGTGTGGTGAGAAAATGACCCCCAACATCAGTGTTTCGAGTCTGTATTTTACTCGCATTTAATTCCATTATCCAGAATTTACTGACATGCAATTGAAAATGTCAAAGCTATGTGTAACATTGCTTATTTTCCTCTGCAACCATGTCATGAACAACAAGAGCAATGGCCTTAGATGTACAAAGAGACACTCAATTGACACTTAATTGCTTTGTAGGGTGAGCAACGTTACCGCAAAGAGGCAGAAGGAAAGAAAAAAAAACCCAAAATACAGCTCCAAATCACAAAGATGCTACGATGCTAAGATGCTGAGAGACTAACGCTATCACATGACTTCTATGTTTTGGGGGATTCCGATAATTTGAGGTGAAATTTTTGCTTTACAAGTTACGGAAATGATCTCAGATGAGCTCCGCAATTACAAATTACAAATTACTCCCCAAGTAAAACTAGTCCCGTGCGAAAAGAGTTTTAGCCGCACGTGATCTAAAGCTCATCAATACTGCACTGAATCATAGACCAGGCTGAAGGTGTGGCACATGCAGAGATGGGCATACATGTGAGTTGGCAGGTGCAAGAATTAAATAAGAATAAAAAAATTAAACATATGTAAAATCTCACAACACAAGAAACTACTATTTTAAAAAAAAATTGCAAATATCAGGCATAACAGAAAAATAAGTGAAAGTGAAGTTCACTGATCTAGATTCTCCAAATCGGGCAAAACAAGCACAAACAATACAAATCATACATCAAACACATACACTGGATTTTACTGGTACTTCCCCAAGTCAAATATATCCAAAATTTTTGATAATGTAAATGCAATAATTATATTTTGTGTCGGGTAAAATGATACTGAACATGTGTCAATTACAAACCAACGTAAATCAACATCAGTTCCTCTCATCAGCTCGACCTTATAATACCACTCCGTAACGCTCCGTGTGATTCAGCCCGAGGCGGCATTTGTCCTTTATTAAACTTATTGCTCAGTAAAAAAAAAAAAAAAAAGCAACCAGATGACATAACGAGCGGAATTTTTTTCGCTCCTTTTAAAACCTAGTTGGGAAAAAAAAGCTGCTAAAAGCTACTCAACTCTGCCACCAATGACTCTACATTTTACTGATTTTCTCATGTAGATAAATGAACTTGACATTGTGTGTGTGTGTGTGTGTGTGTGTGTGTGTGTGTGTGATGTGCTAATGTGTGTAACTTTGTATTATGTATTGTGTGTTATGTATAATTTGCTTTAAGTCAACTGCTACAGTACATCATGGTAACATTTGTTTAATACTATTTAACTATTTAAGTGGAAGGCCCAACACATGCTTATGTCTTTATGCTTAAATCTACATACTACTTAGAGCCAAAGTTAAAGGTTAGGATTTATATTCTTAGCAGAAATGCTGTACCACCATAGCAGCGCTGTGCTATATATGCAGTGTGTACATATAGCCTATAATCTTGCAGCTTATGCTCTACTGTCAACTCTAGCCTTTTGAGGCTATTACATAACTGAATGAACCTCACTGTATCTTCACAACTTTAAAACAAGACAAATAGAAAAAACTGGTAGATTCACAATTCACATTATCTGAATCTTCGTAAAGAAACTACCTGCCGATCTCAGCTCTGCCTTTGGGTTCCCAAACACTCAATCAAAGTACCAACTTCTACCCCTCCCTTCCTCCCCCCTGCTGCCCAGGAGGGTTTTTTTTTTTTTTAACAGTTCCTGGTGCAAAGTTTAATTTCCAAATGGTTTGTATTTTCAGAAAGAATGAAAAAAGTAATTTTTGTAAGAAGGAAACAAAAGTTTTCTTACCTGCCTGCAAGTTTGAGGTCCACAAGCTGGTTAGTCCATTCAGCACACTGATCAGCTTGAGGAGGATTGGCTTTAGGTGGATAATTTTATCTCTCGCTCTCTGTATCTCTCTCTCCCTCTCTCTCTCTCTCCCTCTCTCTCTCTCTCCCTCCCTCTCTCTTTCTCTCTCTTTCTCACCTATCTGCATTGGACTTTTGTGAAAAGGCTATAATGTGAACTTCATGCACATCAGAAGAAACAAACTAGTCTTTGATCAATAGGTTGGGTTAAATAAAGTGGAGAATATCTTTGCTCACTTAAATTTGTTGCATGTGTGATTTGAATAACCTCTAGATTCAATGAAAACTTCTTAAAGGAAAAGGCCTACATGTATTTTTTAGGACTTGGGAACCATTTTCTTTGCCCTTTTTTATCACATCTCAGTGTCTTATAGGATTTAGGGAACAGATGCTGCTGTGGATATCACTGCTGTTGCTGTCGGAAGTGATGCAGCTTGGACTTACTGGACCTGATTCCAGCAACACAGCTAAAGGAGCTAGCAGCTAGCCTCCACTCTAGAAAAGCCTCCCCAGAGATTATATAATTAATATTATGATACCGTGTAAGGACTAGTCAAAAGCAAGGATGATATCTGATGGCTGTCAAATGAACTGTGAAAAAAGGACTATCTGCTATCGGATTTTATTACCACTGCAGCCACATGTTCCCAAACAATATCAGCCATGAATCAGCGGACTTGAATACTATCCTCGCAGGACCCATCACCACATTGCCAACCCTCCCCTTGTCCCAACTGGACCAGGTGAAACAGCTCTGTGGTGCTGGGTATAATGGAGCCCTTCTCCTCAGATGACCAGGTGCTGACTTGGTGAAACTGCCTAACTCTTCAGGCTTAGCTACAGTATTGGGATCTGTTGTACACCGTCCTGTCCCGTGCTTGGATAGGTTGGTCAATCCAAGTCCCAATGCTGCTTCCTCAGGCCAACAACATTCATCCCATCTAAAGATTGTCTCTGACATCGCTGACGAGAGGAGTCACCCACTCTTCTAGCCCCCCTATTACTTTGATCATCAAACATCCGTTGCAGTCTGCTTTCTTGCAACTTCTACCCCCGACATCCTAGAGAAACTCCAAGGACTCCTGGATTCATTCTTGACAATTATGAAAGTAATAGTCCACGTTGGCACCTGACACTGTCTGTCAACAGTCAATCTTTTTGGTAACAGTGTGGGGCGGTTTATCAGGATTCTTAGCCCTAATACCTGTCTATAGTGTGTGTATACAGTGCACAATATTGGTTTTATTCACAACTCTTGCCTGTTTTGGGTGCACTTTTCTCTATATAGAGGGGAGGGTTTTGCTAGGTAGCCGCATGCTTGATGCTAATTTGCAGTATACTGTTGTACTCCAAACATAATGAACTATTCACGTCGCACACATTTGTCCGTATTACCAACAGACACCTGTTGATATTTTTGGAAATATGTCATTGCACCAGGCTGCACAGCAAACACCACACTCCCCACCAGTCAAACCTGCCCTAATAAATGCTTGGTTCATATCAAACAACCTTCATTTTAAATGGCAACTTCATGTCCCATCAATTGGACTTTTGATTTGTAACTGAGACATGGCTTACCATTCATGATCCAACCTCACTTGGTAATCTCTGACTTTTCCACTGTCAGCTTCTTGAATTCCCCAAGAAAAAAACAACATACCTAAAATAATGTCCAACACAACTAAATCTAAATCTGTTGTGAATTTTCTCTTAACTTCCTATTTTATTGCTTTGATTTTGTTATTTTAGTTGTTTTAGGTGGTTTCCATTAGTCTTGCCTTCTGTGTATTATTCAATTATTGTACTTTATTGTGTATTATTGCCTTTCATGTATTAGTCCTTTAATCATGAATACCTGTATCCTATCTGCATTGACTGGAAATCACTTTGGATCAACTCCTGTAGTTTTTAAATGTGTAATATAAATCAAAATGACTTGACTACACTGCCTATAAGCGCTTGCTGTGAAATCCCGGAGCTGGGTCAAACTGTATTTGAATTCACTCCAATCACTTTGGCATCTCAAGTCTTTTTTAATTGAAGATAAGCTTGCGTCTTTAGCCTTGACCCATCCCCCGTGATTCCTAACCACACCCACGTGTTTACAAAATCTAGTGACTCAGAGGACTTACCCTCCTTCATGCCAGAAGATTCAGACTGGAAAAGTCCTACATACTGTACCGGTTTGGCTGGTTTACAGACCTACTAATGATATCATTACAGTACACATGCACATGAACACAGTGTGGTTTTATTATGTTTTGCAAGAAATATAATTAGGGCAGAATTAGTTTTCTGTCAAAGTGATGAGAAAGTGTTAATGTGATCCATAAAAAAGTTCTCTGTAGTCTTTCTCTAACCCCAACCAAGTGTTTTTGTGCCTAACGAGACTTTAACCACAGCGTTGTCACATCATAAAACATCATTTTTTTAATCTGACAGAAAACAATGTGGTGTAGGCCCGAAGGATAGTTCCAGCTGAAATACATTAGGAGGAAAGTCTTGATGAGTGTCATGAAAAAAAAGGAAAATGTACGTTAATATCAGGCTGGGAGTTCCAGTCCTCTGAAATGATGCCAACGCGGAAGTAACTTAAAACTGCATTCTATCAAAAGGCCACCAGGGGGCGACCGTTTTGGTGTCAAAAGGACTTCCGTCTCTATACAAGTCAATGGAGAATTCACCAACTTCTCACTTGATTTCTAACCTCAGTAAACGTTTTCAACATGTGTTTATGGTCTCAATCGCTAGTTTAAAGCCTTCTTCAATGCAGTATGATGTTCATTTGGGACATTTTGACCGCCCTGATTTTATATTTGACGATAAAGCAGGGTATGCATTAGGGCGTGGCTACATCGTGATTGACAGGTTGATTGGTTCACAGGTTCAGGAGGGCGCCTCATGCTCCTCCTGATGCCCATATAAGTAGAATCCCTGTTTTTATTTTTCCCAGCATGCACCGGAAATTTTCAAGATGGCGCTGCTCAGATCCGAAACTATTGGCCTCCAAGCAGCAGTCCACAAACCAATGGGTGACGTCATGGATGTTACGTCCATTTTTTAATATACAGTCTATGGTATCTACTCCCTCCTCTGACATGACAGCATGTACAGATATCATAACAGTGGTACCACATCCTTCTACACAATCCACTGATATTCCATCTTCCACATCCTAATATCCAGTTGCAGCACAACCGCATGATCCTTTTTGAGTTGTATCCAAATCTTTAGATATCCCTGAGGATTGCCTGAACCCTGCCAGTGACAGTGGCATCAGCTCAAAGAAGCTTTTCAAAGCTTAAGCTGATAAAGACATACCTGCGATCAACTATGGCACAACGCCGCCTCACTGGACTTGTCATCGGTAGTATAAACCATGGTGTTGGCAGGCAGGTGTCTTATGATGATGTCGTTGATGATTTTGATTCAAGAAAATCAAGGAGACACAATTTTTTGAGGACTTTCCCCACTAGTGTTGGATGGTAGTGAACGGATGGATAGCTGTTGTTTTGTACAATAGTTAAAATTTGAATATTTTGCATTTATATTAATTGTTAATTTCTCTTTATTTGTCAATATATATTTTTTTTTAATTGGTGTTCATTTGTCATTTGTCTTTACTTTTAGACCTTATGTGGAAGTTTGTTGCTTTTACAGTTTAAATATGTTGACTTTATTATTTATTGTTTTGAATACTTGATACCCCTTAGCAAAAATTAGTATACTTGAAGTTCATTTTATTAAGTATGCTTGAGTGTAAATATAAGTATAGTAAGTATACTACGGACCATGTACTTGTAGTGTACTAGAAAGTAAACTAATTTAATACCTCCTGTTGTCCTCGAGTCAAGGAAGGAAGGAAGGAAGAAGAAAGGGAGGGAGGAAGAAGGAAGGAAAGGAGGGAGGAAGGAAGGAAGAAAGGGAGGAAGAAGAAAGGGAAGGAGGGAGGAAGGAAGGAAGGGAGGAAGAAAGAAGAAAAGGAGGGAGGATGGGAGGAAGAAGGGAGGGAGGAAGGAAGAAAAGGAGGAAGAAGGAAGGAAAAGAGGGAGGAAGGAAGGAAAGGAGGAAGGAAGGAAGGAAGGAAGGAAGGAAAGGAGAGAGGAAGGAAGGAAGGAAGAAAGGAGGGAGGAAAGAAAGAGAGAAGGAAGGAGGGAGGAAAGAAGGAAAAGAGGAAGGAAAGGAAGGAAAGAAGGAGGGAGGGAGGGAAGAAGGAAGGACAGAAGGGAGGGAGGAAAGAGAGAGGAAGGAAAGAAAGAGAGAAGGAGGAAGGGAAGAAGGACAGGCGGAAGGAGGGAAGGGAGGAAGAAGGAACAGTCAAAACAGACAGGGTCAATTTGACCCGGGGAGGACGACACTTTATAAAAGTTTATAAAAGTATACTTTAATATACTTTATAAGGTCATTTTAAGTTTATCAAAGTACACTTTCAAGTGTACAACAAGTCCACTCATCTATATACTACTAGTGTACTAGGTTTATACTTCTAGTCCACATGTTAGTTTATTGAAGTAAACTTAAAGTATAGCACAAGTCCACTCTTCTATATACTGCCATTGTACTAGTTATATACTTTATGATGTTGAACATATAAGTTTATAACAGGGGTAATACCTCAAAGCTAATGTGTGTAGTGAAAAACATTTTTATTCTGCTAAATTAAATGTAAGCACGAGTCAATGACTTGACCTTATTCTGTACTTGGATCAAGATTTACTAAGTATTAGTACTTTGTGGCAGAAAGAAGTAAAAAGTATACTAAAGTACAAGTAGAAGCTTTAGTATTAAAGTATAAGTCTTTGTATTAACCCTCCTGTTATCCTCGAGTCATGGAAGGAAGGGAGGAAGAAGGAAGGAAAGGAGGAAGGGACGAAGAAGGAAGGAAAGGAGGAAGGAAGGGAGTAAGGAAGGAAGGAAGAAGGAAGGAAGGGAGGAAGGAAGGAAGAACGAAGGAAAGAAGGGATGAAGGAATAAGGAAGGAAAGAAGGGAGGGAGGAAGGAAGGGATGAGGGAAGGAAGAAGGAAGGAAAGGAGGAAGGGAGGAAGGAAGGAAGGGAGTAAGAAGGAAGGATGGATGGAAGGGACGAAGAAGGAAGAAAAGGAGGAAGGAAGGGAGTAAGGAAGGAAAGGAGGGAGGAAGAAGGAAGGAAGGAAGTACAAGTAGAAGGTAGAAAATAAGCTTCAAGTATACTGCCTCAGTTTTAGTATAAAATAAGTATACTCGTAGTACACTTGAATAAACTACTTTTTGCTAAGGGACTTGTTTCTTAACTTCTCAAATTTGAATATATATTTTAAAATAAGAAGTCTGGAAATGCAGATATGCAGCATAATTGTTAAGTCCTATTGTGCAGCCTTTCTTCAGTGCCAGTGAGGATCCTTTGTAACAAACCAAAACAGATCATCCCTAAAATTGTTGCATTCAGTTGTGGGTTTTACGTGTAGGTGGAGAGCGATAGTGCTAGTATGAGAAAAAGTGTGAAAGTTAAGTAAAGTCAGTGGAGAAAAAAAAAAAGCGAGAATCAACCATAACAGGTCTTATGTCTGCACTGCGTTCTGGTCTATTTTCTGCCACTCTGTGTAGGTGTATAAATGGATTTCTCCCTGTATGACTTTTGAACGCTGCAGAAGGAAGCCCTCGTCTTTATCTAACACCTGGCATTTACTTTTTTATTGTAAATCACTAAAATGTTTCCTGCTGTTGAATCTCATTGTAAGCTGGGAATCTCTTAACCTTCCTGTTGTCCTCAGGTCAAGGAAGGAAGGAAGGAAGGAAGGGAGGAAGGAAGGAAGGAAGGAAGGAAGGAAGGAAGGAAGGAAAGGAGCAAGGAAGGAAGGCAGGAAGGAAAGGAGGAAAGGAGGAAGGAAGGAGGAAAAGAGGAAGGAAGGAAAGGAGTAAGGAAGGAAGGGAGGGAGGAAGGAAGGAAGGAAGGAGGGAGGAAGGAAGGAAAGAAGGAGTAAGGAGGGAGGGGGAGGGAGGGAGGAAGGAAGGAAGGAAGGAGGAAAAGAGGAAGGAAGTAAGGGAGGAAGGAAAGGAGCAAGCAAGGAAGGAAGGCAGGAACGAAAAGCAAAAAGGAGGGAGGGAGGAAGGAAGGAAGGAAGGAAGGAAGGAAGTGAGGAAAGAAGTATGGAAG
>NC_084985.1:4091642-4136642 GCF_963691925.1 Scomber scombrus
TTCCTTCCTTCTTCCTCCCATCCTTCCTTCCTCCCAACCTCCCTTCCTTCCTTCCTCCCTTCCTTCCTTCCTTTCCTTCCTTCTTTCTTCCTCCTTTCCTTCCTTTTTCCTTCCTCCCTCCCTCCTTTCCTTTCTTCCTCCTTTCCTTCCTTCCTTGACTCGAGGACAACAGGAGGGTTAAAAGCTTTGTGGAGCAGCAGAATTTGTAATAATCCTTTGTGGGTCTTTCATTACGAAGGACACATTTAATGTTAATCTAAAAAAAAAAGGAGAGTAGAAGAACTTTAACAAATGGACATTTCATCATTAATTACTTCTTATTTTGCTCGAGGACAATTTAAATGCAATGAAAACAGAAACCGTCACATACATTTACTTTTATTTTTTACCATGACTATCTCAATTTTCTGTGGCTGCAGGCAAATGAAATGAATCTTGAAGAGGATATATTCTCCATGCATGACTTTAGCACAAATGCTGTTGATGTTTTTTTTAACAAACAGCAGGTATGTTGAGTCCCCTGGTTGAGAGAATGATGCTATTTTCCCTCTTTTTCTTGCTGTTATATGATAGATGTCAGGAAATGATTGTAGTCCCAAATGTATTCATGCCAGAATGAAACAAAGCTCTTCATGTGGTAAAAGCATTTCAGTCAGTGTAGGACTGACAGATACATAATAGTTTTCAGAATTAGATTAGCACACATTAAACACAACCACACAGCAATGAAACTATGAATAAATTTAAATATTTCTGTTGAAGCCGTGGATTAGAAAACTTTTTATTGTCTGATAAAGTATTTGATTGACAGCTCGTGGGCTGCAGCACAATTACACATGTCCTCATGTAACCTCCACAAGTTTAGATTTTAGTTAGACTAGACCGTCTGTTTTGACTGTTCCTTCTTTCCTCCTTCCTTCTCTCTTTCTTTCCTTCCTCTCTCTTTCCTTCCTTCCTTCTTTCCTTTCTCCATCCCCCTTTCTTCCTTCCTTCTGTCCTTCCTCCCTTCCTTCTTTCCTCTGTCCTTCCTTCCTCCCTTCCTTCTTTCCTTTCCTCCTTCCAACCTCCCTCCTTTCCTTCTGTCTTCTTTCCTTCCTTCCTCCTTTCTTTCCTCCTTTCCTTCTTTCTTCCTCTTTTCCTTCCTTCTTTCCTCCCCCCACCTTCCTCCCTCCCTCCTACCTTCCTTCCTTCCCTCTGCCCTTCCTTCCTCCCTCCCTTCCTTCCTCATTTCCTTCCTTCTTTCCTTCCTCACTCCTTTCCTTCCTTCTTCCTTCCTTTCTTCCTTCTTCCTCCCTTCCTTCCTTCCTCCGTCCTTTCTCCCTCCCTCGTACCTTCCTTCCCTCTTTCCTCTGTCCTTCCTTCCTTCCTTCTTCCTCCCTCCCTTCCTTCCTCACTCCTTTCCTTCCTTCTTCCTCCCTTTCTTCCTTCCTCCCTCCTTTCCTTCCTTCTTCCTCTCTTCCTTCCTTGACTCGAGAACAACAGGACGGTTAAGGAGGTTTAGTGCCTTCTATGAACATATTTAGTTTCCAAGCTGAAACTAAATGTTTCTTTTGCAGTTTTTAAGGTTTTAGTTTGTGAGTGTAACAAAAAAGTCAAGTTCCACAGCATAAAAGGGGCTTTGCATAGAAAAAAAAATCACATTATGTCTATGCTATGCACACAGTGGGTGACTCATCTGGTTGGTATTATGATTGATTGGCTCATATTATGATGACATTGGAGTATTTAGGGATGATTTATCATTTCTTGGGAGGTTGTTTCAGATATCTGCTCTCATTAGTTGACTTCACTTCTCTGTATTGAAGTTGCCGGGGGGACTCCCATTATGCACTGAGCTCCTCTCTCCTCCTCTCTTTCTCTCTCTATCCAGCCATCTATATCCATTAACATGCATATACCACTAATACATTCAATAACCTAAACTTCTTCCCCGGAGTTGTCTGTGCTTTCTCATCCCGGACCTACTAGCTTCAATGTTGATTTTCAATGTGCTTCTCTCTGCTATCCTTTCTCTCTCTCCTCTCTACCCCAACTGGTCGAGGCAGATGTTCTCCCACTTTGAGCCTGGTTCTGGTTCTGAGGTTTCTTCCTGTTAAAAGGGAGTTTTTTGCCACTGTCGCCAAGTGCTTGCTCATGTGGGAATGTTGGGTCTCTTTAAAATTAAAACCTGAAAAGTTCTGTTTAAACCTGCTCTATATGTAAAGTGCCTTGAGATGACTTTGCTGTGATTTGGCGCTGTATAAATAAAGATTGATTGATTGTATTGTGAACATAACTTGATTGTATAGCTTCGGATGCAGTTTTTTTTGGCAAATCTGACTTTTTGTCATTTAAAAGTAATCTTAAAAGGGCGTTCAACCAATTTCACACATCAAAGTTTGTTTATGGGTGTTGGTGAGTGTGTCTGCATATCGTCCTATCTCGTCGATACCTTGAATAAATGCAATTGGTCACCTTTTACTTCTGTGTTTTTTTTTGTGGGTTTTACAAATGAAAAGTACTAAATCTCATTGCTGCATTGGATCTATTGGATTTTTTTTTCCATTTCCTGCAAAGTAACAGTTTTAGACATACAAGGTTTGCACCCGACAGCAACAATATATGAAAAAAGTAGTTTCAAGCCCTTTCCTGTAGACTCGTTCCTGTAGTTTCCACAAGTTTGTAGAATTTGTGGAGAGAGGAGCTAATAGGCTTTTTGCTATGTACAACACTTCCAGTCATTGCAGTACAGGCTTGTGCTGTTTGTAGGCCAAAATTGGTGCTTTGCATTTCACAAAAGTGTTTTAAAAAATGCCGAATTATGCCATTTATATCTTATTAGAATTACCCAGTCAGTGATTTCTAACCATGCATGAGCCACTGCTGATACATTTTAAGAGAAAACGAGAGTAACAGCTTAAGAATGTAAGCAGAAGCAAGAGCAAGCAGAAAAGGTGTCTACACTGTAAGAAAGTAGTGCAGACAAGCCAAGAGTACAACAATTGGAGGTCTAATAAAAGCAGTAAAAGCAAGTGTAGGTAGGTGTTTTGTTCTGTAAGTTCTTCAGGAATAACTTGATGATGTATCACTTTGAAAACACGTCAATCTCTTTGTCTGAGTTTTGTTCTGCTATAATTATCGTAACATATCATCAAGAAACCCGGAACAGTATTTACATACGATGACCCGCAGGTCATCGCTCAGGCAGATGGATGATTACATCCAATTGTCTTTTACACAATAACAGCTAAAGATGGAGGAGAACTGCTGATGGAGGGAACACAAGGAGGAATAATAAGGTCACAGTGATGAATGAGGAACAACAAAAGAACGAATGCTTGGGGCGACTGTGGCTCAGGAGGTAGAGCGGGTCGTCCACTAATCAGAGGGCCAGTGGTTCGATCCCCGCCTCCTCCAGTCTGCATGTCAGAGTGTCTTTGGGCATGAAACTGAACCCCAAATTGCTGCATCATCAGTGTCTGAGTGTGTGTGTGAATGGGTGAGTGAGCACTGGAAACATAAAGTAAAGCACTTTGCATAAAAAGCACTATATCGCTCCTGATGATGACGGCATCTGCAATCAGTGTATGAATGTTGGCATATAAAGAGCTTTGAGTGGTTGGTAGACTGCTCTATAAATGCAATCCATTTACCATCTGTGCAGGAAAGTTTGTCTCTGTAGAAAGTTTGAACATTATGACTCACAAAATGAGACACAAGGATTAGAAAGAAGAGGTGAGCCTGATTAGACACATCAGCAGTCTGCCATCTCCTCCATTTTACACTGATGATAATCTCTACATCTCTCTGCATCAACCACTGCCAGGCAGAAGTACAGTAGCATCAGCCAGCTTCGGCAGTGCAGCTGTTGGCACCAAATTAACTGAGCTGCAGTGACCTGGAGTCCTTGAATATTTACCTTGTATGTATAATATACTGTATTGTATATCAGTGGTGGGCAAATAGCAGCATGTGGACCAAATCTGGTCCTCCAATTAAAATATTTGGCCCTGTAATGAAAGCTGAAGTTTTCCTTTTTACAGATATTATCAAATCTTTTAACATTATTCTTTATCTACAGTAGATAAAAATGTAAGCACAGAAGATGAATAGCACAGGTACATAACAAATGATAGATAGATAGATAGATAGATAGATAGATAGATAGATAGATAGATAGATAGATAGATAGATAGATAGATAGATAGATAGATAGATAGATAGATAGATAGATAGATAGATAGATAGATAGATAGATAGATAGATAGATAGATAGATAGATAGATAGATAGATAGATAGATAGATAGATAGATGGATGGATGGATGGATGGATGGATGGATGGATGGATGGATGGATGGATGGATGGATGGATGGATGGATGGATAGATAGATAGATAGATAGATAGATAGCCACTACTTCTGTGCTGTTAGATAAGCAACCAATTACATTTGTAGTCTCATCTATGTTCATGTTTGAGTAAATTTTTGCCAAATCAGTATCAACATAAGAAGCTAAATTGTCCATATAACGCATTTTGCATTTGATGAAGACGTGATGAAGAACTGCACCAGTGTAGATTGTCAGTCTGTAAACATGAACCTGAACCTGAAGTGTGTGCCATACCTCCGCAGGTCATTCATCCTAATGAATCCTCTTGCACTTTTGCGTTGGTGTAATCTCATCAGACCTCACTGCAACACACAAGTTCAGGGTTCAGGGTCCTAACGCTTTGGACGACAGCAGGATAAGTAGAGCTCAGTATGAGATCCTACACACACACACACACACACACACACACATACACACACGTACACACACCCTACCTGCCTGCCAGGTGGTGCCACCTTAAGGAGAGGGCTCACTACTGCACAATCAGGACAGATGCACATGTAAGATGTATTTCACACTACAGTACACATACAGAATTTATTTTAGCAGCTACGTTTTAGGAATATTAATATCATGCAGATAAGAAGGCTGCATACTAGAAAGTTTCTCGTGGGTGAACCAGGAGGGGGAAAGTGAAATTGAATATCGATTTACACATTCATACACTGATGGCAGAGGCTACCATGCAAGGTTTTCATCCGAAGTGCTTCACGATGTTTCGAATGCTCACTCACCCATTAGAGGTTCAGTATCTTACCCAGGGACACTTGTACGTGTCGACAGAAGGAGCTGGGAGTTGAATCTGCTGACCCTCTGATTGGTGGATGACCCACTCTACCTCCTGCGCCACAGCTGCCCCAAATGAGCAAAGATCGGACCGACAACCCAATAATCTCACAGGAAAGAACATTATAAGATCAGTTAAAGTCTAAATCTCAAAACTGTAACTCCTTTTGGGAGATATATTTAAGTTTTGAGAGAGAGGAGGCTTGAGGAAACATTTTGAGGTATGATATGTGCGTGGAGAGTTAAAGCTGTGGAGGAGTGAGATGTGAATTTAAAGTTTTTCTCCTGGTCTAAAAAGATTGCTGCTCTGCATTGGGCTCGATCACATGACTCACTGCTGTGACGGCTCCTCTACTTTGCTTGCTGCCCCTGTGCTCTCTTTGCCGAGGTTGGTACCTGAGGGCAGGCTGATTAGCAGGGCAGGACACACCCAGGCCTGATTTACCCCATTTATAAAGTCAGAGAAGCTGCCAATTCAGTCTCTCTCTTCTTTCCCCCCCTACACACTCCTTTAGTTTCTTCTTGGTTCTTTTCCTGTCTCACCATACAACACCCACACACCATATACTCACTCATCCACTGATTACATTACTGACTTTATGGACTCACCCCACCAATTTATAATTTTTGTTCATTTTAAGGACTTGTTTCTAAATAAATGTACCTTTGTAATATAGAATACCTGTGTGACTTCACTTTTTATCATAATTATAGAGCTGTGACAAATCAGGGCTCGTCGGATCCGGATACAGACGGAGCCTTCTGTCCGTGCTCCGCGTTCATTTTGTCCATATTTCTGCACGTTTCCATAAAGCTTACGGACACGGGCCAAACGGAGCAACTTTTTGACTCGGTGCTGCCCCCTGGTGGAAGTATTGGTTAACATCCATGCCAACGTAAAGGACGCATGGAAATATGTGAGTAGTGGTGATAACATTGTTTGAAAAGGACGTACGTTGAGCATAAATGGGCCTTTAACAGTTTTTGGCGGTAATTTGGTTTGGTTTAAGTTGTTACCTTTAATGGCAAAGTAGTCTACTCATTGTTTGCTGGGTTTTTGGTGAGTTGTAGTAGTGCTGTTCCACTGTTTTTCTCTCTCACAGCCTTTGTTGGTGGAGTTGAAAATTGTGGATGTCGTGTATTATCAGTGATACTGGTCTTTGACGCCATGGGACAACATCCAGAGTTTACAGTATTTTGTGAATGAGGCTATAAAAGTGTGCAAGAGGGA
The DNA here is from genome assembly GCF_963691925.1 of Scomber scombrus. NCBI lineage: Eukaryota > Metazoa > Chordata > Actinopteri > Scombriformes > Scombridae > Scomber > Scomber scombrus. The sequence goes on from NC_084985.1 coordinate 4,098,031, forward strand.
GTCACTCTAAATAGGTTTGATTGGTTGTATAATGGCATTTGTAGTGTGGTGACGAATATGGTTAGAGAGGTAGTTCGATCCATCGGGTCATTTGTGTGTAAATACCTGCTGCAAGTATAGTTACCTGAAGTCTAGGAAGGAGTTCAGGTAGTTTCTGGTGAGGCAGTTAAAGGGAAATACTCTAAATCTGTTATATGCATTTGGTGGTTTGTGCAGTTTTGTGCTAGTGGGTAAGGCTCATTTAGCAGAGCGTTATATTATTCTAAACACTAGGTGTCACTGTTTTGTCATTGGGATGTGTTGAGATGATGGTTAGATTGCTTTAGTTAGGAGAGATTGATACCGACTTCGAAAATTGATGTATGCAGTAGATGTTTAAAAGATAACATGAAAGCAATTTTGAAGGTAAATATGTTTGAGGAGGTTTTCAAAGGCAAAGGGCATTCAGATGTCTAGAGCCGGGCTGTGACACTAGTGAGATCTGGAAATGAAAGCTGTAAAAGCTGTAAAAGCCTTCACTTTGGACTGAAATTGCTCAAAACGTATATAAGAGATATCACAACACATAATACAACAAGGAAAGTTCAAAGATTTGTGAACATTTTAAAGTTAGAATGGGGTCTGTACAATATGGGATGTCCAAGCAGTAGAGTTTAAAAGTGACCAAACTTCCAACTGAGCTGGATCTAATTCTCTCATAGACTGCCATTACACATGTTGATGTTAAAAAAATAATATAAGATTACTGCAATATGTTAGAAAAGAGAAAAGTAATAACATACATCTGCTGAATGAAGTGCACAGTTTGACATTGGAATGGTTTTTCTATCACAGAGTATGCCGCAGTTGAAAAGGTCCATAAAACACACTGAGTAAGGCTTTTTCTTTTCCCTGAACACAGTCTTCAACTTCTCCTTGAATAAAGTACAACACTAAAGTCACCTTCTCTCGTATGAAAACAGGGCAATGCTGTACTTTCCAGTCATTTCTGAGCATGTTAAGAGGTGAAGTGAAGTGAAAATGAAAACAATACATCAATAAATCCTTTACTTTTTCTTGCTTTTAGTTCAACGAAACATCAAATGTGTTGTTTTGGTTACAACATTAAAGTGGATTTTACCATCAATGAATCATCAGTTTAAAAAATATGTATTATTACAAGTTCATACATCATTTAACCCTCCTGTTGTCCTCAAATCAAGGAAGGAAGGAAGGAAGGAAGGAAGGATGGAAGGAAGAAGGAAGGAAAGGAGGAAGGAAGGATGGAAGGGAGGCAGAAGGGAGGAAGGAAATGAGGAAGGAAGGATGGAAGAAAGAAGGAAAGGAGGGAGGAAGGAAGGAAGGGAAGGAAGTAGGGAGGGAAGGAAGGAAAGGGGGGAGGAAGGAAGGGAGGAAAGGAAAGGAAGGAAGGACGGAGGAAAGAAGGAAGGAAGGTAGGAGGGAGGAAGGAAGGGAGGAAAGGAAGGGAGGAATGGAAAGAAGGAAGGGAGGAAGGAAAGGAAGGAAGGACGGAGGAAAGAAGGAAAGGAAGAAAGGAAAGGAAGGAAAGACGGAGGAAAGAAGGAAGGTAGGAGGGAGGAAAGGAAAGAAGGAAGGTAGGAAGGGAGAGAAGGAAATAAGGAAGGGAGAAAGGAAGGACGGAGGAAGGAAGGGAGGAAGGAAGGAAGGAAGGGAGGACGGGAGGAAACAATGAACAGTCAAAACAGAAGGGGGCAATTTGACGACACAAATGGACGACACGAATGTTAAATCAGTATTAGAGGAAAAAACTGAGGTGAAAAGTACAAATCACAGATGGAAACTTGATAAAGACGGAGAATCTGTCAGACTGGTTAGACAAGTGTTGGCCGACTAAACTGCTCAAAACTCCCCTCATGTAATCAGTTGATAAGTCTGCTCCGAATCAGCCTCGACTGTCCACCTCAGCATGTTTCGCATTTCAATTTGCCTGCTGTGGCTCAGCGGTGAGGTAACCGTCTGCGGCTGTCTTGTCTCTCCTGTCCATCATTCTTTCTTTCCTCTTTCTGTTTTTCCTTCTTGTCTTTTACTTAATCGTTCTCATCCTGCGCTTCAGTCCTTCAGTCTGTGTTTTTCTGACCTTCTGCTTGCACACACACACCATTTATCACAATGCTAGGCACATCTGACTGCAGTATTTTGCTCCCTCTCTCTCTGTTTCTCTCTTCGGCAGCAGCAGCAGGAGGAGGACTAGGCGATCGCTGACCCTCTGAACAAATGATGGAAAAGAGAATGAATAAGTTTACCAGTATATAAAGGCAGTGCATCACTTTGTTAATCAATTACATATAAGTTTTACCCTCCTGTTGTCCTCGAGTCAAGGAAGAAAGGGAGGAAGAAGGAAGGAAGGAAAGGAGGAAGTAAGGAGGGAAGGAAGGAAGGAATGAAAGGAGGGAGGAAAGGTAAGAATGAAGGGAGGAAGGAAAGAAGGAAGGGAGGAAGGAACGGAAGGAAGGAAGGAAGGAAAAAAGGAATGAGGGATTGAGAAAGGAAAAGAGGAAGGGAGGAAGGAAGGAAAGAAGGACAGAGGAAAGAAGGAAAGGAGGAAGGTAGGGGGGAGGAACGAAAGAGAGTAGGAGGGAGGTAGGAAGGAAGGAAGGAAAGGAAGGAAGGAAAAAAGGAATGAGGGAGGGAGGGAGGGAGAAAGGAAAAGAAGAAGGGAGGAAATAAGGAAAGAAGGACAAAGGAAAGAAGGAAGGGAGGAAGGTAGGGGGGAGGAAAGAAAGAGAGAAGGAGGGAGGGAGGAAGGAAGGAAAGGAAAGAAGGACAGAGGAAAGAAGGAAGGGAGGAAGTTAGGGGGGAGGAAAGAAAGAGAGAAGGAGGGAGGGAGGAAGGAAGGAAAAGGAAGTAAGGAAGGAGGGAAGGAGGGAAGGAAAGGCACGGGAGGACGACACAAAGGTTATGGGACTACTTGGTTTGTATAGAAGTCTGTCCTCTAAATTGCTACCTTTTCATTTATCAGTTATGATACAGATGCCTAACAGTTCATTATTCATAGAAGCACCATCTGGGCAACAGTACTTATTAATATTAACGTGTAACTTTGGGACCTTTTGTACAATTTAAATTAGTGAAATTTTGCAACAACAGTCAGACTCAGTGCCAAACACGAAACCGGAGAGAGCAGCAGGTGAGCCAACTGTCGATCACGGCTGTCAATCAACACCTACACTGCAGATGTCAAAACTACTATAAGTCCTCAAATCTTATTAATGGAGCGAAAATGACCACCAGCGCACTTATTAAGGGGTTTGAATTTAGAGATTAAGACAGTAATGAAAATCATAAAGTTGATGCTCTTTGATGGGAGTCAATGGGAGCATCTAGCACCTGTAAATGGCACTTTCAGGTACTTCCTCATTGGCTTCAACCTTACTACTGTAGATCTCAACTAGATATTTGAACAGAGAGAGGAAATGCAATCCCGACACTGCAGCAGCCCTGAGTTGCAGGAATCCCATACTCCCTAAATCTGTACAATTTAAGTCAGGTCAGGACAATTTAGCTATAGAGTGCCTTTAAAAACTTTTTTAATAGACTGATTTTAAGGCTGTCACTGCCTTTTCCTTCTTCTAGAACAAACTAACTGTAAAACTGATAAATGGCTGCATTGCATGTGTCAGCAGGCATTGGGCTTCAGTGGAAGTGATCACACAGCTCCCAACATCCAACCATGTGAGCCAACCGGCAGCATTACTTGTTTTCGAGGTGTTGAATCTACAATTCCCTCTTCAATCAGCGGGATCGTAGTGACGGCCACAGACATGAGCCTCGCAGCCAGGGTCGAGCTGTCACAAGCCCCGTGCTGCAGCCCTTTCCCGTGGGTCGGCTTTAATGTCATTAACAGGTGGGGAGTAAAAATAGATACAGGAGGCATAAGCACACACACACACACACACACGCGCGCGCACACACATGCACACACACACACTCACACACACACACACACACACAGTTAGAGAGGTGGGGTTGTGTGTTTGAGTGTGTGTTGTATGACATATTTCCACACAAGTATACATTTTAAAGCTGAGAGGCTCGTCCAGCACAACTGTCCATGTTAGCGTAAACAAACAGATTCACTTTCAAAAGCGTCAGTGTGACTGCATACCGCATACTCTCACACACATGCACACGCACACACGTGCATGCACACACACACACACTTTAGCCACATACACAGGGGGCCTGCAAGCTAATACACAGGCATGCACATACACACTCACAGATAAATACACTCGCTCACACAGATGTGTATTTCTGCAAGCCTATATGTAGGGGTGCATAGGTATACACACACACACACACACACACACACAACTTCCACATGCAATACGCAAATATATGCACACACACACATGCATGCACGCACACACACACACACACACTGATGCTCTCTTTCACCTACACCTCTACACACTCACATGCACAATCCTAAAAACACCCACCCCCATCCTCCCTACTTTGACCTCCACCCCCTTTTTCCCCCCTCCCTCACCCACCACCCCTCACTCTCTCTCTTCGCCTCGCCTCGCCCTCTGTCACTCCGAGCAGAACCACACACACAAAAACCAGGTCAGCAATTTGTTAATATCATTGTTGTGATATTTGTGAAGTGGCGGGCGAGCTCTGTGAAGCACGCGTGCAGCACGTGTTAAAGAGTGAAAAAAATAAATCTAATGTGTCTAATTTCAGCATGATTTTTTTTGGGGTGCTGAACTGTTTGGAGGGAGGGGGAGTGTGTGTGTGTGTGTGTGTGTGTGTGTGTGTGTGTGTGTGTGTGTGTGTGTGTGTGTGTGGTGGTGGTGGAATAAACTAAACCTTCAAACGTTGCCTGCTCTGAGTGTTTATGGAGTCAGGTTTGCTGTTTGTGTGATAATAACACAGGAACTTTCTTCCCATGTACTGATTCTACAATGGCTTATTTTTGGAGGCAGTAAGAAGGATATTTTGAGACACTGAACTTGTCAAAGAGTGTTTGTCGCCGGTCGCAGCCGCTGTAATGAGTTCCTTCCTCGTGCTTCGGCGCTACTTTTCCAGTGTGTCCAATTGGATGCCTTATAAGGAGAACCGGGTTCACTTTTGATGAGTAAGGACAGCAGAGTTTACTTTATTCTAATATTCCTAACAGGCGCTGCTTTTTAACATCTGATATATTTTTGAATCTATATTTTAAACTAATTTATTGTAACAAATGTGAATGTTGTTTTTATTATATATTTAATATTGTTTCAATCCAAATCACCTCCATTTAAACTACTTGCATGCATTCTACTTAAAAACCAACCCTGTGTTGTAAAAATGATGTTAACTTTCAACTAAATTAAAACAACAAAGCTTTGCAAGTAACATAATGTTGACCGAAATATGTTTTTTCTTAACATAAAGAGGAAATGTCGTAAATGAACATATTCGGCAAGTTGAAAAAAAATGTTGATTCTAAATGTATGAGTGAAATATTAAGAGACAATGTAGTTATTATTTTCTAACAATATATCCAATCTTGGAGTTCAATATCCGTCTACAACAATATTCAACTTTTTATGGTAATGTTTAGGCATTGGCAGCACTTATGGTTACGAAAAGATCACAATCTTAGTTTAATACAGAAAAGAGTCTGCAGTGACTTGTTCTGGCAATTTAATATCAAGAAGCACAAAGTCGTTCGTTGTCTTTCTGAGAGTTTATTCGGTCGTCTGCAGACGGACTCTTTGCTGTCTCAAGTGTGAGATTGTGTGAATGAGCCCAGAGCAGGAGAAGTTGTCAGATTATATACAATATATTATCTTGTAAAAGGATGAACTTAAGCACAGTAGTCACGTCATAATGTGTTGTACAATCAGGGCAATGGTTAGTCAGTAGATTTTAACATACATGATGTTCACTCAATCAGCAGACTATGACACACACATACACCTAATCATATGACATAGTTACTCATTTGTATCAGAGAAGATGAATAATAAGAATTCCCATTACACACTTTAAGCAAAACATTTGTATTATTATTTAAGCAACACCGTAGTCTCTAACTAACCTAAGTGCCTAAATCTAACATCACAAAGGACTCAGGATGTGAAACACATTCTCTGATGCCAGAGTCTTCCATCATCCACCCTGACTCCCTCCTTCTGATTTCAGAGCGCTGTATAAATGTAGCGCTTCATTCATTTGAAAACATTGCCTGAACATAATCCAGGGAGTGATTACATCCGCTAACGTATTTGGGAAAGCTATTTAGTTGTTCATGAATGTTATTTCTAAGAGACACGAGGCTCTTAAAAATTTAGATTTTCTTTGCAATATTCAAAATTGCATTATCTCAGTTTAACACCTGAGTTAGTTAAAATCAACTGTAGAATAATACAACCATACCATTAATAAAGTGTTGGTGTTATTCTTAAGGTCTGTTTTGTAGGAAGTTGATTTCCCAGCAGTAGGATTGCTCATTTTTACTCTAATGTAACAGAAAAGTTGCTTTGATTTGATTCTTTCACTTGATGCATACACCTGCCAGAGTGACTTGTTAAGCAATACCCTAAAATCTAACAAAAATATACCTCTGTTACTACTGCTATGACTACTACTACTCTTACTACTACTACTGCTACTGCTACTTCTAGGTTCACTGATACTATCTGAAGCATCAGCTGAATTAATTTAAAGGACCTGTGTGTAAGATTTAGTGGCATCTAGTGGCGAAATTGCAGATTGCAAGCAACTGAATACCCCTTCCCCTCTCCTTTGCAAGCATCTAGAAAAACCTACGGTGGCTGCGAAAAGGCACAAAAAACATATAAAGCCCTGTCTAGAGCCAGTGTTTGGTTTGTCTGTTCTGGGCTAGTGTAGAAACATGGTTGTGCAAAATGGCAGGATCCACGGTAACAGCTCCCTACATAGATATAAGAGCTCATTCGGAGGTGATTATACACTGATTAAAACATACTTATGAATATCATATTCAATTTCCACCAGGTCTGTTCTGCTACATGCCACTAAACTCTATACACTGTACCTTTAAGTACTTATACTTTGATTGCCTGTGGTGTGAAAATGTACTAATCAATTGCAGTGAGTTGCCTACATTTTGTTTTTTTTCGAATCTGTTTATTTCCAGGAGCATGAAGTAGCCTCAAAGTCCACAAATACCTGTATCTATACCTATGTTTTAAAACTTAACTTACGTTTTTAAATGTGTCCGATGGTAGATAATATTATACGTGTTGAGTTTCTTGGTAATAATTGACAATGAGTATGTTGTGTGCAAGTATTTAATTAGTGTTTGGCGTCTGCAGAAAAACCACCAGAAAAACAGTTGAATGTACTGATAAGACCTACATTGATGACAAGGTAGAAATGTGTGAAACTGAATATAGATAGCAACGATATTCAATATTTCATGCATTGCACTGTTCTGTGCTGTGTTCATAGAAAACTTGCCTAAAAGTCCACCTAAAGTCGCGCTCTGCAGCTTGTTAACAAGACAGACGCTGGTGTGAAAGTAGTTCTGTGCTCTCCCGGGGGGGGGGGGATGCGTTTCATTTTTTGCTAACAAGAGGGAGGGCTGCATGTCATGTCTGTTGTCACCACACCATGATGGAACGCGGCGGGACAGCTGCTTCATTCACCCTACAGACACAAAGGGGTTTAAGATTCAATTCATCAGCAGTGTATCTGCATGACTTCTCCATCACACGGCTTCTTGGAATAGATAATTGGTTGTGGCTTGAACATGATGAGTGTTTCTGTGCTGCTGAGGTAACACAAAGTGTCTCGGAATAGAAGTATGCTGGTGTGTTTGCTGTCACGTAACATCTCGAAATAGATAATTGATTGCGATTCCACTATGCTAAGTGCTTTTATATTGCCAATTTGTTCTAATGAGAAAAGTAGAACAGGCAGCTACAAACGATTATTTATATGGGAGGAAGCTCTCTCCAGTTTATCGCTGTTTTTATTTGTATCAAACACTCACATGGGATTATATCAGTGTAGATTTATTTGTTTACATAATTACAGGAGAATCAATGCATTTAATTTAGAAGTTACTTTACTATTAAGTCTCTTTCACACATAGTTTCCTGTAAAGTACCGGGATAACCTTTCACACACCACTTTTCACTATTCACACATGCAGCTACATTCGGGATCATTTACATGTTGTGCCTTTAAACACATGCCATGGTAATGCGAGGATAGAAAGGGCAAGGCCAGATGTACGAGGGCAAAGAGCTGGGTTTTTTTAAATCCGTTGCAAATGTTCTTATAATGCATTTAATATTCAACAAGTTTCCAAAGACAGATGAGCTTGTTTTTATCAATCAGGGGCAAAAGCATTAGCATGGCAACCACAAACAGGTTGGAGATTTAAGTAGGTCATCAGCTGAGTCTTGTAATTGGTTTACTTGCTTCACATGAGACCCGTCTTTCATCAGATGGACGTAACCTTTTACGTGCTTGTCCCTACTGCTTTAATTCACAACACAGCTGTAACAGGCATTTTCCCTGAAATGTTACCAGGTCTTGAAGTGGAAAATTTGGGGCTACAGATCCCCCCTGAATATTGATCCCTGCTCCTTTTCACACATGACCTCATGCAGGAAACATTTTAAGTGATTGACTGCATGTGTGAAAGGTGCTTTTAGAGTTCTGGTAACGTCTTTTTCATAGAAGGTTTTAGCAACAAGAAATCAAGAATGCACCTCACTGCTTTACATGTATTTGACATTTTCAAATAAGAGTTTAATGTCATCAAGTGTTATTTTTCAAGTGTTGAGGATGGGCTTTTCTGTAGCTTAAAAAAAAAATCAAACTAAGGTAAAGGTAACTTGGACTGATCTGTTCTTGGCACAACGCACTTTAGGTAGAACGGCTATTTGCAATTCATTCATCCATTGATTTATTCAGTTATTTATTATTCTTTTTTTTTACTTAATGTTGTGTGAATGGTTGTATTTCTATACAGTGGACTATAGAAACTGAATTGGCCTTCGGGGATCAATAAAGCTTTCTGTATCTGTCTCTTAAGGTAGTTAAGTAACCTTTTAACTTGTTGGGTGGATTTATGAATACACACCTTAGAACCAGTCACAATATGACTGCCAGAATAATGCCAGACCACCTACACATGGGGCTGATCCAGTTGCACCAGTCAGTACCAATGTCCACCAATATCATGTATGAATAACAGATACAAGGGATCATCTGAAATCCTGATTTCCAACTCTGTAACTCTAGCTATTCATCGACTTGTCTGCAATATTTTCAAAAAAGGACCAGATGTGACACTAAACTTCTACTTCTTCTCATTTTGTTTGGCTTTTAAGGCATAATCAACTGTATTCACACCTGATAGTTACACCTTGATTAGTCCAGTTGAATCAGACTCTGGTTTCATTTCCCCCCTATTGGCAAGTTTTCTTAGACAGATCTGAACACAGCCATCATACTCAGGTGTGGACCTACAGAGTGAAATCAACAGATGTTAGCAGCTAGTTGGAGAGAACCGAGGTCTGACCTGAACAGACAACAAAAAACATTGTCTTCTTGACATTTAGGCAAATATGCATTCATTGGTTTGCTCATATTTTCTGTGTGAAAAGGAACTGAACCAAGAAACCAAAACAAAACTCAACAAGTTTACCAATTCATCCATAGATTGAGACCAGAGCAAACAATCTACAGGGGTAGAGTACTGGATTTAACCCAAACCATGCTCTTTCCCTAACCAAGCCATTTTTTTAACCTAACCTTAAAAAGAAGGTTCCCAAATCATGAATCAGATTAATTTTTTCAACTCTTACCATGTATGGGTTGTTCTGGAAGGTATTCACAAAGGTATTATATCATTTAATTGCGAGGACTTGTTGGGTGACTGAGCTACAGTAGTAAAGACACCATGAAATGACACTCTTACTTCCTTGATTTGAAGTACTTCCTGTTGAAACAGGATGTTTGGGGGCGGGACATAGTGCAATGAAAGGGATCATTCACAAGTGTAAACCAATAAGATATCAGTTTGGGATAGAAACACCATTTTAATTTAAGGTATTTAAGGTGAACAAAAGAAGAAGTTAGAAGATTTATGAAGGTTTTATTGGTTGAAATGTTGGTTTACTCCCACTAAATGTAGGTTGGTGTCACCATTTAAGATACAGGGTCATTAAAATGGGCTTTAAACCTCCTGTTGATGTTGGTGCATGTATTTGGCATGAAAATCTGCAACATGTAGTATCTGTAGTTACTCATTGCACTCACTGCATCATTCCACCTTTTATATAATCTCGTCTCTAACCCTAACCCACTATAATAATAATAATTCTTACTTTATTTATTTTCTCCTTTCACGTTTATCTCCAGGAAGCTTCTCTTCATTCACTCCTGACTTGTACCTCTCAGTGGCAGGTGAGAGTGCATCTATTCATCTTTTCCTGTCATTTCCCTTTTTTTCCTTTTTTTTTGTCCACGATGATTCATTCATCAGTTTTGTCGATGTCGTCAAAGCCTCCACTTTTTCTCAAATGTTTTCTCAAGAGAAAGCTGATTCCTGCCGTTTGCTACTAATGATTTCAGAGACATTGTAGGTTTAGTTTTCATTACTGAGGAGACTTTTTTTTTAGGGGGGCGGGTTAAAGTTTTGGCATTTTCAGTTTTTTATCCTCCTACCTCCTTCTTTCAACACTTTTCTTTGTTTTCCATTGTTTTCTTCATGGGCACAAACTGAGGAAACAACAATTTTATTTTATTTTTGTTCTTTTCTCTTTTTACCTATTGTGGAATTTTACCATCCTTGTCGAGGGCAAAGCTCAAAGCTCAAACCAAAGACTGAATCCCACTCTACTGTCTTAGTTACTTTCTATTTTTGTCACAAAATGTGGTCGACTTTTTTGGTGACTGACGAGGAGGGTCGCACAGTGGGCCCAGTGATGCCAGGAGCGGCAGGAGGGGTCGTGGTTGGAGGGCCTCCCGTGGGCCCGGCGGGTCTGACCAACCTGATGAGCGGACGCACTACATTCGGAGGGAACAAGCGCCGCAGGACGACATCAGGAAGCGCTTTGAGTGAAGCCCAGGAAGGAAAGGTGACTGGTTTTTATATTGTGTGATGAAGTGTTCTCCCTGAAGCTGTATGGAAATTAATAGAAGCAGAAAATCATAGAGTCGCCTGCTTGACTAAAATCAGGCCAATCTGCAGGGAAAGGAACGCTCCACAACACATGAATGACTTCTAATGTTAGAAAATACATATTTTTAAAAGATCAAATTCAATTCTTTTGACATTAACCCTTACATACTGTTCAGGGTCTAATTTGAACCATTTCTTTTTACATTTGAGAGCTACAAAAACACAGTTAAACATTTTATTTTTTGCCAGACTTTTCCTAATGTGACCCACAGTTTACAAAAATGGAAACAAAATGCATCATTTTTTTAAATTCTTGTGCAGCTGTTACACATTTTTATATATGCAAATGTACAAAGTTGACCTGTGTTTATAAAATGTTATCAAATGTTCACATCGACCATTAAATAGTGATTGTGAATGTCTTTTAATCAAACATGTATTAATGACTGATGGGGCATTTATGAATTTGAATTGGTGTAGAGACTAATTATAAGTCAGAATATTAACAGTTTGTGAAGGTTTAAGGAGTTAAAATGTAAGTCTTTGAGTAATCTGCAGGTGTAAATTTAGATTTCAACCTCTTTAATCTCATCACTTTCAAGCTTGCACTTCTACACTTGTGAAGCCACTCGTTGACATAATTCCTTCCCTCTCCTCTAAACCTGATGCTATATAACCACAACCCTCTTAAAAAATAAAAAAAAGCCTGTTGAATAAGCGAGGACCAGACAAAATATCTTCACTTTCTAAAAATGCCCTCACTCTCAGCTGTCTAAAACGGTACCTCACGAATGTACAAGTAGGAGTACAAGAGCTCGCCCACACATATCACCTGCTGGTTGATGTGTTGATGACATTAAAAGCTTCACACAGAGATTGTTCTTTTCCTTTTTTCCCCCCCATTTATTACTCCTTCACAGACGTTATTGTTGGATAGCTGCTCTTAGTTTAGGTTGATTAGCTAGCTCATGTGTTGTTTTTGAGACAATTAACTTTATAGCAAGAAAAACAAAACAGCAACAACCGTATAAAGCCTTGTTCTCTTAGTTATAGTGTGCCATTGGTTGTAAGGGCTCCTAATGCTGTATAAATGAATGGGAAAGCACTTTTTGGTGCATGTCTTTGGCCAGTACTTGTTCAATATATCTTAGTGTGAATGTAAGGCTTCTAGTAGATGTACAATTTGCATAGAAGATTAAACATTTAGACATGTTGCTCACTGCTGTAAATGTTTGCATGTACATTTAGTCTTACCGCCGTTATCTGTGTTTATTTGTGTTGTTTTATTTAATGTTTAATGGGGTCGAATATATAGCATACCACAGCATTTATAGTCTACTCTAAGCAATGCCTGTTCCTGAATGAGCGTTGACAGTTCATAAAGCTCAGCAGTAAAAACTCAACATTGCATACATACTTCAAAGCAAAAAATACAAAACTCTCAACATGAAAATACACAGAAAACAGCGCAAAACAAGCAATTCACAAACACTGATGCATGTGTATGATTTCAGTTGTGATCATTAAAACACTATGGCGTGTAAGTAATTCTCTTAGAGTTGCAGATTAAAGGAAACAATGCAGAAAAGGAATAAAAAAAAGGCCACGAAAATGTCTTTGAACACTTCCCTATTTGACCGTGAGACAGACTTGCCGAGCCCTTTCAAGTGACTCATGCTAAAAAAGGGTGAGCACGGCACTGCATGGACGTTTACCTTCAGTAAACAGATACAGTAGATAGGAGAGATACAGTAGATGGTTGCAGTGCCATTGAGCAGCTGGTGCTGTTGAGGTCAATAAAGATAACTGGTATAGGTTATATTATTTAATACCTGAGTACCATAATAAGGTGTTCATGTTAGATTAAGTTTAATATTTAAATTGTTCCGTTTCGTTTTCTGTCTCCAGATCAAGCTTGCGTTCTTCGTGGCCATCGTTGGCGTGGTCCTGACGGTCCTCGGCGTTGGGACAGAGTTCTGGGTGGAGCTGTCACCCCCGAAGAGTTTCTATAGCAACCAGGTGAAACATGAGACATGAGAATGAGCATTTATTGTCTCTCAGAAAAGGATCAGTCCAGGATTTTGTTCTACAGTACAGAAAGCAAAGGGGACAGAAGCACAACTAATGAGTAATTTCCTGTTAGATAGATTGGTGTTTGGTGTCTGACAGGATAAAAGCCTGTGATGGATGGAAGAAGAAGGAGGAAAAAGAAATATTGTTGCTGATTTTTGTGTTTTTTTTGTTGTTTTATTCTGCAGACATGTCTGACAGCTCACTACGGCCTGTGGAAAGGCTGCACCAAGACCCTGTGGGTGGCTGATATCGACCCAGAGAGAGAGAGCTGCGGACCTGCTGAACTGCCTGGAGGTGACTCAAAGATTTACTGACTAGTTTGATGCCCTGGCGCTCTCACTTTTATGACGTCTGACTTGGTCTGTGTGAGTTTTGAGCTGGTGATTGACAGACCAGCTGGCAGTGTGGAAGTCAAACTGGACTTGAGAAGTGTTGGATAGCTCAGGGAGTGAGTTAATGTGAATGAGTGATGTACTGTACCTGACTTTCTGGCTCGATAAATTAATGTTCGGCTCGTTTGATGTTTGATGGCTCAGTCACTGCTACACAGTCTGAGTGAAAGAGCTTGCTTTGGGTCAACATGGATTTTGGAAGTCCTTTACTCTTGGACCTAGTTGGTACACATTTCCATTCCAGCTTCTTACTCCAGGGCGAAGGGCAGCTAATGGAAATAAGTCACAACTGTGGGATGAATAAACTCCTTTGGTCGAGTGTGGCAAAATATTATTAAAGCTAGTTGCAGTATTTCTCCCCTTTTTCCATGAGTCACCTGTATGAACTCCCTTTTGAAGAAGGACTCACATAGAAAGCAAAACAGAGACAGACAGAAAACTTGATACCTATATCTATATCTATGTACAGCCACTTTGGCTGGATTATCTGGAGATTTCTCTTTATACAGTAAGGTTACTATCATGCTGGTACAATTAGGAATACAGTGTTTATGTATATGTAGATGATACCGATCTATACCTACTTGAATTGGGTACAAAAAAGATGATTTTTATAAGCTAGAACAGGGCTGTCAAACTAATTTTGGTTCACAAACAGCTCAATTTGAACTCAAGTGATCCAGCCTTCTTCAATGCAGTATGATGTTCATTTGTGAAATTTTGTCCTCCCTGATTTTATATTTGACGATAAAGCAGGGTATGCATTAGGGCGTGGCTACGTCGTGATTGACAGGTTGATTGGTTCAGAGGTTCAGGAGGGCGCCTCATGCCCCTCCTGATGCTCATATAAGTAGAATCCATGTTCATATTTTTCCCAGCATGCACCTTCCGAGCAGCAGTCCACAAACCAATGGTTGACGTCACGGATGTTACGTCCATTTCTTATATACAGTCTATGGTTTGAATAATGTAGATTTGGGATTTGTTTTGCAGCTCCTGGACTGAACCCCATGCATTAAAACGATGATAGTGAGGAGGGAAAAAAACACAACCGAGGAACGTAGCTTTGATCACACTAATTGAGAGTGATGTGTGTGCGTGTTTGGCTCGCCTGTTGAGAGAGAGAACAGATAGAGGTGTCACATTCAGTTTGACGGCCAAACTCTAATTACTGTAACACATCGTCAGGACGGCAGAATACTAATTGCGCAGGAAGCGTCGGGATTGTCACCTTCAGCTCGTCATTGACGCACATTGGCTGATTATGTTTGATGGTGAATAATTGAAACTAAGAGTGTACAGGAACCGAGGATGTGGAAGGAGGTAGAGAAATGTGGCTGCTTGAATCTCAATTGATTGTTAAGATAAAGTAAATCTAAAGCAGATTACCTGTTTGTGACTGGTAATGAGATGAGGTTGTTTTTTCTCTCTCTCTCTCTCTCTCTCTCTCTCTCTCTCTCTCTCTCTCCTCTCTCTCTCTCTCTCTCTCTCTCTCTCTCTCTCTCTCTCTCTCTCTCTCTCTCTCTCTCTCTCTCTCTCTCTCTCTTCTTTCCTCTCCCTCAGAAACAAACTGCACCTACTTCAAGTTTTTCACCACGGGGGAAAACGCTGTGATGTTTCAGAAGACAACACAAAAGAGTGAGTCACACAACTCTTTTGACTCTATTGGCCTCTCTCAGCCACTGTCACACCTTATCCATCCACTCCCTCTTTCTCTTCTCCTCTACCTCTCAAATTTGACTGCCTCTCTCTCTCTTTTCCCCTTCATCTCCTGCCTTTCTAATGGTCTCCTTTTTATTCTTCAGCCCCCTTGTCTGTAATCTCCCCTCCTTCCCCATCTCTCTCTCTCTCTTTCTCTCTCTCTCTCTAATCACCCCTCTCCTTTTCTGTCCTTTTCTCTCCACTTTCCCTTCACCTCCTCACCACGCTCTTTCAGGTTGGCCATTGTCTGCTCTGTGAGTGTTTTGAAATCTATTCCGCCCACGCTGCGTTCAAGTGTCTCTCCGAGCTGCCGTCTAACCTCTCTTTTCGCTGGCAGCTCAATAATGTATCAAGTTAATGTATCACACAGTGTCATTCGCTCAATGAAAAAAAAGACAAACCTACATTAAAATCTTATTGTTCACTAGTGGCACATCACTGTCAAGCTATATATATATATGTATTTAAGATATAGCATTGATAGTTTCCTCCTGTTCATACTGACCATTAGAAGATCACTTCATAATGTTTACAATGTAAATGATTGAGGACAAAATCCACAGTCCTATTACTGTATGTGCAAAAATGTATTTAAAAGTTAAATCTGAAGCTAATATGAAGCTTCAGCCGTCCAATTGAGTCAAATCAAGTCTTCTATGTTTCAACGTTACAGTGTTTTTAGTACCAAAGTTCCTCTTTTTGTTACTATACTTCCACCACAGCTCAACAGGGAAACACTAAGAGGGAATTTGATGCTAAAAAGACTGTAAATGTGGCAGATATCCACTTGATTTGATAAATATGGATGGATTTCTGCACAAAACAAGAACTTTGTGGATTTTTCCTTAATCACTTACCTTAAAAACACATCAAGAAGGGATCTTTTAACAGAATAAGTAGCTTTTGGAGGGCCATTAGTTAGTTAGTAGCTTAATTGTCATTATATTGAGGGTTAGACAACAATATAACTAAATTTAGATAGCACTCCCTGAGCAATAGGAACATTTAAGACAATTTAAGACATATATAAAACATTGATAATCTATAAGGGCAATAGAGTGTGATATGCAGTAAGCCATATGTAAACAATTGAAACACATTATCTTTTGTATGAAACAATATTTTATTTATATCATTTAAAGATATAAATGAAAAAAAAACCCAACACCATTTGATTCAATTCATCTACCCAGTCCAAAAAACAACAGGTGTTTCTGATATAAGGACCACTCTTACTGTACTTCAGTTCATGAAATCAACACTGTCCTTCTGTCCCTGTGCAGATCTGAATATAGCCACAGCCATGTTGGCCCTCTTCAGCCTGTTCCTGATGGTGATGGGGGCCACCTGCATCACCATGTCTCTCAGCAAAGAGATCCTGTTCTTCCTCAAACCAGCATCAGTCTGCTTCATCCTGTCGGGTCAGTAAAGGAAACCAAACACACACACACACACACACGATGGGAAACATTTGGAGCAACCATACACTGTATGTAAGAAATGGACATAACATCAATGACGTCCGTGCTCGGAGGCCAATAGTATCGGATCTGAGCAGCGCCATCTTGAAAATTTCAGGTGCATGCCGGGAAAAATAAAAACACAGATTCTACTTATATGGGCATCAGGAGGAGCATGAGGCGCCCTCCTGAACCTGTGAACCAATCAACCTGTCAATCACGACGTAGCCACGCCCTAATGCATACCCTGCTTTATCGTCACATATAAAATCAGGGAGCCCAAAATGTCCCAAATGAACATCATACTGCATTGAAGAAGGCTTTAAACTAGCGATTGAGACCATAAACACATTTTGAAAACGTTTACTGAGGTTAGAAATCAAGTGAGAAGTTGGTGAATTCTCCATTGACTTGTATATATAGACGGAAGTCCTTTTGACACCAAATCCGTCGCCCCCTGGTGGCCTTTTGATAGAATGCAGTTTTAAGTTACTTCCGTGTTGGCCTCCGCTCAGAGGACTGGAACTCCCCGCCTGGGAGCAACTCAAGCTCAATATTCAAGCTCTCCTTGGCTGACAGAAATTATTTTAATTGTAAGAATATTAAGACAAATTAATCTGTCTCCGCTTTCTCCTCCACAGGGATCTTGGTGCTTCTATCCCTCGTAGTTTTCCACCAGTCCGTCCTGGCCTTCCTAGCCAGCGACCACAGGGTTCCCATCCACCACGAGCTCTCCTGGTCGGTGTCGTGTATCGGCTGCGCGGGGGCCGTCCTCATCATCGGTGGGGTCCTCTTCCTGCTGTTGGCGTTGCCCTGCAGCCCCTGGCAGAAGTGTTTCCCTAATAAGGACAGTGGAGGCGGCAGCAGCAGCTAGTGGCCTGGAGGTGGTATTGCACTTTATCTGCCCCTTCTGTTTGTGAGGTGGGGAAGGTGCAGAGGGGCGAGACGGTTTCCCAAACACATCTTAGCAAAGAGATGATAACTTAAAAGGTGTCACTTGCATGTTTGTGGGAAATTGGTAACTTAGAAACTCATTATCTTAAAAAAAGAACATATTAAATTCTTTGACAGGTCATTAAATGATTCACTCATGCTCCAATACTTTAGGATTGCATTCACCAAAAGACCAAGAACTGACATTTTCATCTTATTCCTTTCTAAATTGGCTCTCCCTAAAGTCATTTTTATACCCTGACTGGCTGCTGTAAAGTTATTCTCTTTATGGGTAAAAGACAATTTGAGATCTTTTATTTTTTTATTCATGACCCTATGAGTTTGACACAACTAGACAGGCACCAAAAGCTTTAATTTAGTATGATTAAAAATGGGTCCTTTCTGCTCAGATGTGTTTGGGAAACAGTCCTGTAATGTCTTACTAATTATTCTGCAGGGTTTGGAAACAATTAACTGTTAGTTCATTCAATAAAATCATCAGTCTTTTGCATAATTTAAAGCTGCTCCGCTCCTTTGATGTAAATTCATTGGCAAACAACACTTTACAAACTGCTTTTTAAAAAGGAAATCAGCTGGAGGGTAGTCACAGTGATTAGATTTCAATTAAACATATTGGCTAGTTCATTTATCTATAAAGATTATATGTTTTTATTTGTGCTGGTAATTTAAACCATTAACTTTCCTTGAATGTCTCTGGGCTGAATGTGCAAACAACAGTACAGTTTACTGGATCCCAAAGGCAAAGAACCATTTAACGTTGTTGAATTTGTTCATTCGGGCAGCGTTCACGCTCTTTGATGCAAATTATTTGGATTTGAGTTTACATGCGAACTTTAGAGCTTTATTCCTCTTCCTCACGTTTTTCAATCACTAAATCATTTCTACATACTTGCAGCGACAGAAACCATTCGACTGTTATAATGTTCAGCTTTTTAATCCTTACATACTGATCAGTGTCAAATTTGACCCATTTTTACATTTGAAAACTGCAAAAACACCATATACACATTTAGTCAGAATTCCTAATGTGACCCACAGTATACAAAAATGGAAATAAAATGCTTTTTTTTCTTTTTTGTGCAGCTGATACACATTTTTATATAGGCAAATGTACAAATTTGACCTGTGTTTATTAAAAAAATAGCATTCAAACATGTACTTGTGTTCATCATATTCTATAAAATGTTCTCCTAGACAATAAAATAGTGATTGTGAAGGTATTTAAATCAAAAAATCCAAAATGTATTAATGACTGATGGTGCATTTATGAATGTGAATTGGTGTAGAGACTAATTATGAGTCAGAATATGAACAGTATGTAAAGCTTTCAGACACAAATGACTCGGACAAAGACACTGACCATTTACTGTGTCTGGACTCTGATTACATCCACCTGTTGTGTGATTATAGTCACATGACTGCTCAGGTAAAAATAGACCATCAACGCCCCCAAAAGTAAAAAAAAAACCAAACACTCTCTGAATGAACTGAACAGTTTATTGACTTCCGATCTGAAAACCTCAATTGAGAAAAGCTTCACTTCTGCAGAGCTGCCTCTCCACTGTCTCTGTTGGATATTTTGGTTGTTGTTTTGATATTTATTAATAAACATAAAGATAGACATAATTAGAAATGTAAGATCTGCACAGTCATGTTATAAAGGTTTATAATACATCAGTGGTACTTCCTGTTTGACAGCCATGTTCCTTACAATCATCATGCAATTCCTCCTTTCTGAATTGTTTCACATCTATCTTTATAACTGTTTTCTGTCTGGCTGTGAGTGTGACAATAAACAACTTTATCATTATTATATTTCACATGCATTGTTTAGTAAACACTAGTCGTCAGGTAAGGTGCTGTACGTGCTAGACTTTGCATTATTGTCAGACTATAAAACTTTGTAAAGATTTATAGTGTTGTATGTAGATGCTACATGGTGTTAAATCAGCTAACTGTGTGTTTCTACCTTCAGTGTTTTTCTTGGATGATTTATGTTAGAACAGGAAATGCTTCTCTGTGCCTGAATGGAAGGTGAACCGTCTCTGCAACTTTATTTTTCTTCTTTTTTTCCCTTTTTTTTTGTTGTTGAACTGAATCGATTGAGTATGAATGACTTCATTTTATTATTAAACATGACATGAATATTTAATGTCATCCTCTCTCAGGTTCCTTTCCTCTCTTATTCTGCACTCTTCACACGTTTCTCGGCTTACAGTCTCTGCCTCCTCACTAGCTGTTTTTATGAACCACTTTACACCTCGTAATAAAAAAACGCTCTGCTAACTAACTACATATTTCACACTCGAATTTCATCAGTTGTTCAATGTTGCACACAAAATGTCAGATATTATAAACTAAGGCTATGTTTCCACGGAAACGAACTAAACAGAAAACGCAAAAGTGGCGTTGCGCACTCACTTTTCATTCTGCGTTTTTTGGGGGAAATCTGCGTGCATAATGTGACGCAAAAGTTTGTGGAATTCAATGTTGTATGCACACAACACCACAAAGTCCTCACACCTGTGTTGAACCTTCCCTCTACTTCTCTCCCTTGTAGCGCGAAATGGAAAACCAAAACCAAAACCAAAACATGGCTAAGAAGCGAACAAAAACTGACCATTTTGTCTCGGACTACACTTCTCTCCCCCCTCATCTGTCATTGTTGGCCCCGCTGCAGCAGACAGGTATCAGCAGAAGGATGGGTACGTGACGTCACATGGAAGAGCGTCTGTCACCTAGGTTACAGCTTCAGACCGCAGCAAAAACTCTTCTGCATTTAAGGCAATCTTTTGCATTTTAACCCTTTAGACGGGAACGCGACAGTGGAACGATTTTAAGATTTCCACTCTGGAGGGTGGTTTCACTTTTTTGCGTTTTTAAGCCTAAAAAACGCCGTCACTGTCTAAACGAAAGGCACATCTGATAAAATACTTTGTCATTTTCACCCGCGAGTGTTGTCGTGTAAACAGGGCCTAAGTATAATATTCACCACTACTATTTTAAATAACCACACATCTCTACAGGTATTCCAAATCTTAAACATTTTGCTGGACAGATCATTAAATGTTAAGACATCTTCAGGAGTGTCCAATGAATGAGCTCCAAGCAGCAGCTACGGTTTTGAAGCTGAAGCCAATTTCATTTCTTTTTATTTCATTATATTAAAGAGAAATTGTCTTTGGCTTCACCACAATCAACATTATTTAAAAAACAACAAACTGGGAGAGCGTAGAG
Source organism: Scomber scombrus (assembly GCF_963691925.1). Lineage (NCBI taxonomy): Eukaryota > Metazoa > Chordata > Actinopteri > Scombriformes > Scombridae > Scomber > Scomber scombrus. Next base: position 4,118,985 of record NC_084985.1, read on the forward strand.
TCTCCAGCTTCACTACAATCAACACTGATTACAAATTAGGGCAACATTAAAAACAACATTAAAAATGGATTTAAAAACAATAAATAGATTAAATCAAAACAAAACTAGAAAATCAGTTATTTGGGGGGTTGAAACAGGCATTCAATCATTGGCAATAAAACAAAATACAGTTCAGTAGACCCATTACAGAACAGCGAGTGGGTGAGGCTGGGGCGCACTCAATCAATGCCCTGCAAGATTTACTATCTATCTATTAATATAGCAATTTAATAATTTTATGGCACTTGGGATGAATGATTTCTTCTATATATTTCTGCCGTCTTTCTGGCAGTCTAAAGCACCTTCCTGAGGGGAGCACTTTATATATTCAGTACAATGGATGGGGCAGATCATTTATTATATCAAGAACTTTATTTTTAGTATTCATTGCATACTTGCAGCTATGATTTTACGGTCCGTATTAACCAGCCTTGTCAGTTTCCCTTTACATCTGATATCCGAGCGTCCATACCACGCGACCATCTTTAAAAGACAAAATACTTTCCATTAGATTCTTGGACACCATTTCAAGAATATTCTGGCACACCCGAATGTCATTGAGCTTTTAAAAAAAAAAAAATCTATGGTGGCTATCAATATACGGCCCTAAATAGTTGAAATAATTAACCTTTTGAACTGGGAGCCCTATGATTGTTAAAGGTTGATATAAGTCTGAAATGTATTATTTACTGGATATGACTTTTTTTTTTTTTTTTGCAAATGTTTATCTTAAGAGCCAAATATGGAGAGAAGCTACATCATTAAAATACATGCTTTCCCCTGCAAGGTCCGTTTTACGTAGGAGGCAGCCAAGAGCCATATCATCACATCATCAGCATATTTAAGAAATATACAAATTTGAATCTTGGATCCTGAGCTCATTTTAATATTCACAGAAAATAATAAAGGTGATAGGACTATGTTAAGTCTTACTCCTTCAGATTTAGTCTTTCCCATTACTCTACAATAGATAACCACTTAACGTACAGTTTGGAAATAGCAGGTTAGTGAAATGAGCATGGACACCTGGGTTATTCTAGTGTTTCAATGCTACGTAGGGTTTGTCTTGCCAAGAAAAGCAGTGAGATCCATAATAATGCCGCTGGGACTTGTACTGCAATATTTCACAAAGTTAAATGTTACTTGATTACAATACCTGCCCTGTTAGCACAATTTAGCTAACGTTAGTCCAAGTGTGCATCATTCAGTGTTCTCAGTAAAGTATCGTTAGCTTGGGTCCAAAGTAGCGGGGGGTTGTGTTTGCAGAGTGTGAAAGAAAACACCCCTCACTCCTTATTTGGAAGGTCCTGGCTCCAAACATAAAGGATGGTGCTGACCATAAACTGCAACTCTGAGCTTCAAATTTGCTCCAATGTCAACTAACAGGGCCAGAACAGAGAAAACATATACTGTATATGTTAATAAAATATATTTTTTTCATTTAAATCAGTTCATGAATCAAATTACCAACTGGAATTCAAACAATAACAAAATACAAAACTAAAAAACCCTCCTATCAGTAGTCTTTTATCATTGGTTGTAGACTCTCTGTCCATAAAAACAACATGTCAGCTTCTTGATTATCACAGAAATGTTAACTTTCCTTTTATATTTACATATTTCATAGTATTTTATAAACACAGTGAACAGTAAAGAGCAGCAGAGGGAAAGAGAGCAGTGACATACAACAAAGTTCTCCGGCTAAATTTGGCCGGATGTTGCAGTTGCATGTTACATGCTGTTATACGATCCAGTGCATAGCTCGACTGCCTGACCGCCAGCCCCGACCCATATACCCCCCGTCTTTATACCACACGCCCACGTCGTAACTGATATTTCCGACAGCATTTGAAGGCAGCATAAAAGGTAGATTACCCAATTTATGACAACAGGTTGAATCAAGTTGCTTTTGTCATTTCCAAATAAATCAACTGAATGGAAATATGTGAGAGCTACAGGCATTTTTGGATGATGTGTGTGTGTGTGTGTGTGTGTGTGTGTGTGTGTGTGTGTGTGTGTGTGTGTGTGTGTGTATGTGTGTGTGTGTTTCCATGGATCGTGGTTTCAGCTCTACCCCCTTCTACCTCCATCAACATTTACCGCTGGTTCATTTCTTGACATCGTGCACACACACACAGCACATCTCAGTCACTAAATTGACCTCCTTCCAAGGCTCACGTCTCTCCGAAGCGTCTCCCACGCTGTTTGGCTGCAACCTCCACGGGCTAAATATAGAGCGTGGCCAATAGGACTGACGTGGTAGGAGCAACACAAACCTGGAGACAAACTGTGCATATAAACACACTCGCCAATTGACATGTTCAGATACACACATGTGAAATTACACACACAGGATTTCATAGACTGAGCGTATTAATGCACAAGCGTGATGAGACATACTTAAGCGTTCACAGTGTGAGCTCAACCCAAACCCCCCCCCCCCCAACCCGACGTCATTCATTCCCAACGTCATCCGATCCGCTCCGATGCACCGCAGAGAATCAAATTATCCTCCTCAAATTTAATATGAGAAGAAGTCATGAAGTAAAGCGAGCGCCGATCTTTAGGCTGTTAAAGTTATAACGTTTCAATTTGAGTCAGCAGAGTCGTCCTCACGAGTTAAGACCAGTTTTTTTCCCACTCCAGCACCTGTCACTCATGTTGATGTGCTGACTGACGAGGAGGAGGGGGGGGGGGGGGGGGGGGGGGGGTAATCTGACACAAGCTACTTGACTTGTATCCCAGCTGGATAAAGGTAAACAAACCACTAATGCCTTGCTACTTGGCCATTTTATCTGCACCTTGTGATGCCAGCAAAAAGAGACAACTCTGGGGTTAAATGTGTCTTTTTCTGCAACCTGTCAAAGCATTTAGTTTAGTTTAGTTTACTAATTTGAACATGTTAAAATAACAAAATGGACTTTATTTGAGATAAACAACAAAATAGACTATAACCCTAACCATTCAGTGTTTGAAAGGGTGCAGGGGGAAGTAAGGAACTTTTCTAATCCTACCCCCTTTTTTTCTCTTTTTAAGCTCTAATAATGCCAAAAAAACTTAAAAATGTATTTTCCTGCAAACATACATAACTATAATCAGTGTTATACTTGTTTCTGTACCTGTAACAGTGACATTATCATCCAAAATCCAAATTTAGCATAACGTCCAGAATATAAGCAAAATAAAAATTGAATTTAACCAGAGTTTCTATCCATTGTCGTTTTGTGAAATGTAATATTTGTGTATTTGGAGTTCATCAAGATAAGGAAGTCATGCCTTTTCCATAATGGGCTCTTAAATGTAGAACACACTGCAATGGGAAACAATAAAAATAACTCAAGATATTCAGGTTTTTTTTTATAAAAGTGTTAAATGCAAAATCAGACCTGTATGCATTTTTTAATACAACTGGACTTTAAATGTAAAAATTGATGTTTTAATTTGTATGTAGCTTGTATACTTTCATTTTCTTTCTTTCTGTTATTAAAATCCTTAATAATCCTTAATATCCTTCCTTCCTTCCTTCCTTCCTTCCTTCCTTCCTTCCTTCCTTCCTTCCTTCCTTCCTTCCTTCCTTCCTTCCTTCCTTCCTTCCTTCCTTCCTTCCTTCCTTTGTTTTAATGATCCAGGCTGTTTTTGGCCCTTGAATGAAGATGAGTTTGACCATCCTGCACTCTCATATTTTATGCTCTATTTTAATATAGCTTTTTTTGTTTTCTTGTCACTTTGTTTTCTTTTTATTATAATTGGGTTTTCTTTTTTTTTTAATTGTATGTTTTAATGTTTCCAATTTTTACTGTTTCATATGTAAAGCACATTGAGTTGCTCCTGTGTATGAAATAAATAAAGCTGCCTTGCCTTGCATTGCCTTGTTGCCCTAAGTTATAAACTATGGGAAGATTTTATATAATGTATATGACTTTTTCATCTTTGGTGGAAAATCACAGGTTGTCATGATTTTTCAGATTGTTTCACTTCATTGCATTTGGCCTCTCTGTTCCCTAAAGAGGAACAACAACGCCCCTCCATCCCCTCCCCTCCTGCTCTGTGCTTCTTCCTCCAGGTGTTCCACTTCCGGCTAGGATATCATTTAGATCAGGGGTGTCAAACATGCGGCCCGCGGGCCAGAACCGGCCCGCCGAGGGGTCCGATCCGGCCCACTGTCCTTCCTTCCTTCTTTCCTTCCATCTTTCCTTCCTTCCCTAATTCCATCTTTCCTTCCTGTCTTCTTTTCCTTCTTTCCTTCCTTGTTGTCTTCTCTTCCTTTCTCCCTTCCTTCAATCTGTCCTTGCTCTCTTACTTTCTTCCTTCAATCTTTCCTTCCTCCATTTCATCCGTCCCTCCTTTTCATCTGTCCTTCCTTCCTTCCTTCCTTCCTTCAATCTGTCCTTCCTCCCTTTCTTCCTTCCATCTTCCCTTCCTCTCTTCTTTTCCTTCCTTCCTTCCTTCCTTCCTTCCTTCCTTCCTTCCTTCCTTCCTTCCTTCCTTCCTTCCTTCCTTCCTTCCTTCCTTCCTTCCTTCCTTCCTTCATTTTAATGAACATTGCAACTATAGTCAGTGATCTACTCGACATTATCATCCAATTCCAAATTTAGCATAACGTCCAGAATATAAGCAAAAAAAAAAAAAATTGAATTTAACCAGAGTTTCTATCCATTGTCGTTTTGTGAATTGTAATATTTGTGTATTTGGAGTTCATCAAGATAAGGAAGTCATGCCTTTTCCATAATGGGCTAATAACTCAAGATATTCAGGTTTTTCACAAAAGTGTTAAACGCAAAATCAGAAATTTTTTAATACAACTGGACTTTAAATGTTAAAATTGATGTTTTAATTTGTATGTAGCTTGTATACTTTCATTTTCTTTCTGTTACTAAAAGCTTAATTTGGGACTGAAAACTAGGAATAGCTGTAATGTCTGCATGCAGAAAATCTGTATATTTCAACTTGTTTCTAACAAGTGGAAGTGATACTCTGAAGTTATAAACTGTGGGAAGATTGTATAATATATGACTTTTTTATCTTTGGTGGAAAATCACAGGTTGTCGTGATTTTTCAGATTGTTTCACTTCATTGCATTCGGCCTCTCTGTTCCCTAAAGACCATCAACGACGCCTCCCCATCCTCTCCAGTCTTGTGCCTCTCCATTAAATTACAGCCGCTCATCCTTCCCCTCCTGCTCTGTGCTTCTTCCTCCAGGTGTTCCACTTCAGGCCAGGATATCATTTAGATCAGGGGTGTCAAACATGCGGCCCGCGGGCCAGAACCGGCCCGCCAAGGGGTCCCGTCCGGCCCACTGTCCTTCCTTCCTTCTTTCCTTCCATCTTTCCTTCCTTCCCTCCTTCCATCTTTCCTTCCTGTCTTCTTTTCCTTCCTTCCTTCCTTGTTGTCTTCTCTTCCTTTCTCCCTTCCTTTCATCTGTCCTTGCTCCCTTACTTTCTTCCTTCAATCTTTCCTTCCTCCATTTCATCCGTCCCTCCTTCCATCTGTCCTTCCTTCCTTCCTTCCTTCCTTCCTTCCTTCAATCTGTCCTTCCTCCCTTTCTTCCTTCCATCTTCCCTTCCTCTCTTCTTTTCCTTCCTTCCTTCCTTCCTTCCTTCCTTCCTTCCTTCCTTCCTTCCTTCCTTCCTTCCTTCCTTCATTTTAATGATCCGGCCCACATGAGATCAAATTGGTCTGTATGTGGCCACGTATAGCTTTTACAACTCACGGATCAAAGTACCGTATGACAGACCTTTACTACAGCTGACGAGTGCTGCTAACTGACATTCAATCAGATGTGAACCTGCACGTTAGCACTGTCACACTATTCGAGAGGGAGATTTAATTACTTTGTTTATCCTCACATACTGTTCAGATTAGTCTCTACTAACCATTAGTTATTAATAAATGTTTAATTTATCCTTAATGAAGCAGTATTATAGTTATTCATCATTATTTTATGGTCCAGGAGAACATTTTTTATAGTATATGAAGAATACCATAACACGTTTGAATGCTAATGTTTGAATTTCGTACTAAATACAGGTCAAATTTGTACATTTGCATATATAAAAATGTGTATCAGCTGCACAAAAAATAAAAAAAAATGATGCATTTTAGTTTAAACTTCCTGCCGTCCTCCCGGGTCAAATTGACCCCGTCTGTATTGACTATTCCTTCTTTCCTCCCTTCCTTCCTTCTGTCCTTCCTTCCTCCCTCCTACCTTCCTTCCTACCTTCTTTCCTCCTTCCTTCCTTTCCTTCCTCCCTTCCTTATTCCTTTCCTTCCTTCTTTCCTTTCTTCCCTTCCTTCCTCCTTTCCTTCCTTCCTTCTTCCTTCCTCCTTTCCTTCCTTCTTCCTTCCCTTCCTTCCTCCTTTCCTCCCTTCCTTCTTCCTTCCTCCTTTCCTTCCTTATTCCTCCCTTCCATCCTTCCTTCTTTCCTTCCTTCTTCCTCCCTTCCTTCCTTGACTCGTGACTCATTTTTATATATTAGGAAAAATCGACATAGAAGAAATGTGTGTAAAGGTGCTCAAATGTAAAAATGGGTCAAATTTGACCCTTGAACAGTATTTAATGGTTAAAATGGTGTTAATTCAATGTTAATATAAGTTGGCTCAACATCATCTTCCTGTTGGAGCTTTAAGACTAAACAGTGTGTGCACAACTGGATTCAAGCTTCACCCCTAAAAGTCCTTTAATCTGAGCATCATCCAATCTATAGGACATTTATTTTATTTATTTATTTGATAGGGAGAGAGCATAGAAAAAGAAATTACACCACTCACAGAAATATGAGAACTCGATAAGTGAAGAGTGTACCCGATGCAAACTGATATTAAGCCCTTAATATTTTGCAGCTTTTTTGGCTTGAGACCAGAACATAAGTATGAGGGAGAAGTAAGTTGGACCTTCCTAACTGGTCTGTCTACAATTACAGCAGCGAACATTCACCCAGAATGTCACACACACACACACACACACACACACACCACACACACGCACACACGTCTAGACAGCCGTCATAAATTTAAAACCGAAATAAGCAATGAGCTAAAAACAGAATTCATTGGCCTTTTAAAAGCACGGCCATGTTTACAGCTTCATCTGGTGGTCAGTGTATCAGATGTCGTTATAAAGTAGTACACTCACTGCATTTAATCACACTCACTGATTAGATATTAAAAGTTGAGGCGGAAAATAAAAAGCTCTGATCCTGTAAAAATCTCTCAATAAATTACAAAAAAAATGTTTGAAATAAGAGAAAGTCGATATAATCTTAACCTTTGTGTCGTCCTGCCGGGTCAAATTGACCCCGTCTGTTTTGACTGTTCCTTCCTTCCTCCCTTCCTTCTTTCCTCTGTCCTTCTTTCCTTTCTCCCTCCCTCCCTCCCTCATTGCTTCTTTCTTTCCTCCGTCCTTCCTTTCTTCCTTTCCTTTCCTTCCTTCCTCCCTTCCTTCTTTCCTTTCCTCCCTTCCTTCCTCCCTCCTTCCCTTCCTTCCCTTCCTCCTTTCCTTCCTCCTTTACGCCCTTCTTCCTCCCTTCCATCCTCCCTTTTTTCCTTCCTCCCTCCTTTCCTTCCTTCTTCCTCCCTTCCTTCCTCCTCCCTTCCTTCCTCCTTTCCTTCCTCCTTTACGCCCTTCTTCCTCCCTTCCATCCTCCCTTTCTTCCTTCCTCCCTCCTTTCCTTCCTTCTTCCTCCTTTCCTTCATTCTTCCTTCCTTCCTTCCTTCTTCCTCCTTTCCTATTTTGGAGTAACGAAAGGGTCACACTTTTACTGTATTTGATGATTCATCACAAAGGATTTTAATATTCATTATTACTCATAATATCAGGAGTTTAGACCAGTTTTTAATGTGGTTTATGTCACTTCTGCTCAGGTAGTATGAGATGAGTTTAAACTGTGTTCCAATCAGGCGGGGAGTTCCAGTCCTCTGATCGGAGGCCAACGTGGAAGTAACCTAAAACTGCATTCTATCAAAAGGCCACCAGGGGGCGACCGTTTTGGTGTCAAAAGGACTTCCGTCTCTATACAAGTCAATGGAGAATTCACCAACTTCTCACTTGATTTCTAACCTCAGTAAACGTTTTCAAAATGTGTTTATGGTCTCAATCGCTAGTTTAAAGCCTTCTTCAATGCAGTATGATGTTCATTTGGGACATTTTGGCCTCCCTGATTTTATATGTGACGATAAAGCATGGTATGCATTAGGGCGTGGCTACGTCGTGATTGACAGGTTGATTGGTTCACAGGTTCAGGAGGGCGCCTCATGCTCCTCCTGATGCCCATATAAGTAGAATCCGTGTTTTTATTTTTCACAGCATGCACCTGAAATTTTCAAGATGGCGCTGCTCAGATCCGATACTATTGGCTTCCGAGCAGCAGTCCACAAACCAATGGGTGACGTCACGGATGTTACGTCCATTTCTTATATACAGTCTATGCTTCCAACCAGCATTGTATCATTAGTGTGGGTAGTATATGCAAATTAACAATATTTAACTTTCCTCCATGTTGCCTTCCTTCCTCCCTCTTTAATTTTTCCTTTGTTCTTCCCCTGCTTCCCTCTTTCTTTGCTCCCTCCTCCTTCCATACTTCTTTCCTCACTTCCTTCCTCCCTCCCTCCCTTCCTTCTCTCCTTACTTCTATCTTCTTTCCTTCCTTCTTTCCTGCCTCTTTTCCTCCTTACTTCCTTCCTTCCTTGTTTCCTCCATCCCTTCCTCCTGTCCTTCCTTGACCTGAGGACAACAGGAGGGTTAAAATAATGCTGAACTAGTCTTTTCTGTCACTCTTCCTCCCTCTGTGGATTGACAGATTAAATTGTTTCTGACCTCGTTAAATATTTGGATAATTAAAACCTGTCATCTGCATTGACACACTTCTCTTGACCTAAAAACACACACACACACACACACACACACACACACACACACACACACACGCACACACACACACACACAGTAACATGAGCTGCAGCCTCCAACCACTAAACCCCCATTATGTACTGTATATACCACACTGTATATATAGATAAATCCAGCGGTTGATTTATGGGTTATGCTCTCAAGCGGCGAGATGTTTGGGTTCTTCATGATCCCTCCGACTATGTGAAGTATTTCAGTCGTAGAGCACTAGTCTGAAAGTGGCTATGACGCAGTCTTCTTCACAGTCTGGATGTGAAGTATTGCTCATTAAACCCAGAAGGAAATACTTGCTAGCTCATGAGTTCATTCATCAAACTTCATGCATGCATTGTCATCAGAAGGAACGCAGCATTTTCATGGAAGTGGGGAAACCCTGTGAAAGTCTGTCTTTCCTCCCTCCTTCTCTCTTTCTTTCATTCCTTCCTTCCTTCCCTGCTTACCTTCTTCCCTTCCTTCTTTCCTTCCTTCCTCTTTTCCTTTCTAACCCCCCTCCCTCGTTCCTTCCTTCCTCCGTCCTTCCTTCCTTCCCTTCTTGCTTCCTTCTTTCCTTCCTTCCTCTTTAACTTTCTCCCTCCCTCCCTCGTTCCTTTCTTCCTCCATCCTTCCTTCCTTCCTTCCTTCCATCCTTCCATCTTTCTTTCCTTCCTTCCTTCCTTTCTCCCTCCCTCCCTCGTTCCTTCCTTCCTCTGTCACTCCTTCCTTCCTTTCCTTCCTTCCTTTCTCCCTCCCTCCCTCGTTCCTTCCTTCCTCTGTCACTCCTTCCTTCCCTTTCTTCCTCCTTTCCTTCTTTTCCTTCCTTCCTTCCTTCCTTCCTTCCTTCCTTCCTTCCTCCCTTCCATCATTCCTTCTTTCTTCCTCCATTCCATCCTTCTTTCCTTCCTTCCATCCTTCTTTCCTTCCTTCCATCTTTCTTTCCTTCCTTCCTTCCTTCCTTCCTTGACTTGAGGACAACAGGAGGGTTAAAAAGGCAAAAAAAAGTTCATTACTTGAATCAAAGCAGGCAGAAAACATGACTGAGTGATGCTTTTTCCAGACTGAGCAGTGCATCAGGTGATCAGGCACATTACTGGAGAATGAGGGGCTGGTTTATATACTATAGGGAGATAATGAGGTAATGGGGAACAGGTGTGCTCGGTGATGGAGAGTGGAAGTGTCAGGAGATGTTAGAGGCAGAGAAAAAAAGGCAAGAATATGCAAAGTAAAGGTGTCTGATGTGACAGTATCTCACAAAAGCACAGAACAGAAGAGACGTCCAGCAGCCTGTTAAAAATGGATGAAATTTACTTGAAAGGTTTAAATTTTGTATAATATTTTTTATTTTAATGGCATTAAATGACAGTATTTTTTAGCATTACTGTTTCTGCAGGATTTTCCTCCCCTGGACTTTCCATTATAAATGTGGATGTTCATATTCTGACTCATAATTAGTCTCTACAACAATTCACATTCATAAATCCTCCATCAATCATTAATCCTTTTGTTTGATTAGTCTTATGGGGAAAAAAGACATTCACTATCACTATTTTATGGTCCAGTAGAACATTTTATAGAATATGATAAATGCAATTGCAATGTTAACATGCTGATTTTGGATTATTTGTTAAACTTGTACATTTGCATATATAAAAATATGAATCAGCTGCATGAAAAAACCCCCAAAACAAACATTTTATTTACATTTTTGTAAACTGTGGGTCATATTAAGATGAGTCCGGCTAAAAGAAATGTGTTTTTACAGCTCTTAAATGTAAAAAAAAGGGTCAAATTGGACCCTGAACAGTATGTAAGGGTTAAAGAGCTCAACATTATAATATTCGAATGATTTATGTGGCTGAAAGTGTGCAGAATTATTTATAGGAAGGAGAATAAAAATGGGAAGAACAATAGTGTGAATACTTGTCAGCATTCATCCTAATGAGAACGTAATCTTGACTGACAGACGTCCGTACGCCCGTCGGCTTACGGACGCCCGTCTGCGAACCTGCTGCTGTTATCAGCGACTGCAGGCCTCGGCCGGCTCTTCCCCACCAAAGAGCCCCGGGAAGGAGAGACGGCCGGACAGCGAGCATCACACTGAATGACGAGAGGAAATTAAAATGCAGAGAAAGTCTTCACAGGTTGGCAGACTCCTGTTGACACATGAAAGCTGACACGAGGTGGTAGCTATTTATCGTTCCCTCGCTGAATGTGAGACAACTGTGCTGCTGCTGCTGCTGCATTCAGGCTTAATGATACAGGAGAGTGAGGTGAGGTGCACCATGGGGGAAAACACCGGTGCAGATGTTGGTCTGTTGTTAGGGGTTACTGTATATTATGTTTTATTAAATGCTGAACACAGACCACCTGATGGGGGTTTAATGGCGAGTCCAATCTGACTGTCTGGAGTCGACTGCAATTATTATTTAACCCTCATGTCGTCCCCCCGGGTCAAATTGGCCCCATCTCTTTTGACTGTTCCTTCTTTCCTTCCTTCCTCCCTCTTTCTTTAATTTTTCCTTCGTTCTTCCCCTCCTTCCCTCTTTCTTTGCTCCCTCCTCCTTCCATACTTCTTTCCTCACTTCCTTCCTCACTTCCTTACTTCCTTCCTCCCTTCCTTCTCTCCTTTCTTCTTTCCTCTTTTCCTCCCTCCCTTCCTTCCTCCTTTCCTTCCTCCTTCCTTTCTCCTTCTTTCCTTCCCTCCTTCCTTCCTCCCTCCTTCTCTCCTTCTTTCCTCCCCCCACCTTCCTCCCTTCCTCTTTTCCTTTCTCCCTCCCTCCTACCTTCCTTCTTTCCTCCGTCCTTCCTTCCTTCCTCCTTTCCTTTCCTCCCTTCCTTCTTTCCTTCCTTCCTTCCTTCTTCCCTCCTTCTTCCTCCCTTCCTTCCTCTTTTCCTTCCTTCTTCCCTCCTTCTTCCTCCCTTCCTGCCTCTTTTCCTTCGTCACTCCTTTCCTTCCTTTCCTTCCTTCCTTCCTTCATTCCTTCCTTCCTTCCTTCCTTCCTTCCTTCCTTCCTTCCTTCCTTCCTTCCTTCCTTCCTTCCTTCCTTCCTTCCTTCCTTCCTTCCTCCTTTCCTTCCTCACTCCTTTCCTTCTTCCTCACTCCTTTCCTTCCTTCTTCCTCCCTTCCTTCCTTGACTCGAGAACAACAGGAGGGTTAATTTTTGAGTAATAATGGACCTTCTGTCACCAGTTTATCAGATGTTTTTTTCTATAACGGCGGTTAATGGGGAAAATGCTTTTTGGGGTCACAGTGGATTTTTTTGTTGTTGCAGTCCTCCAGTTGGCCAGCGGTACCAATTTAACCAACCCAATTTAAATGATTTGGAAGCTGCCAGTATGCTCTACCACAACTGCTCATTAAACGGATAAACAGCCGAGTCTGACAACGTCTGTAACTTTCCGAATCTTACAATCAAACACTCACACTGACTTTACATCATGACTGGTCAGCTGTGCAGAAGAGTCTGAACTTTTCCCTTCAAGCTGTGTTTTCAGCTGGACTGCAACAGTGGAGTCAGACTCATAAACGCTGATGTCTGTCCGTGACCGAGTGAGTCACTGACTGAGTTATGAAGTCACACCATTGATTAGCCGAAGGCGGACGAAGCTAAATGCAGCTTGAAATGCATTTTGCACCAACCGGCAGCCAATGGAGGAAGCTGTTGTTATGTCACTTTATTAACTTTTATGTTAGTGAGAAAGTAACCATTTAGATCCCCAAATATGTGACTCCTGAGCTGATCGACTGGTCAACGTCCATCTTCTTAATGAACTGATCTTTGTAGCTCTTTGGTAATTTACCAGTCGCTCTAATGTCTCTCTAGCATTTTGATCTATGACATAATTCCTTTTGGAAAATAAGGTTTTTTGTAACCTTCGTGTCGTCCTCCCGGGTCAAATTGACCCTGTCTGTTTTGACTGTTCCTTCCTTCCTTCCCTCCCTCTCTCCTTCTCTCTTTCTTTCCTTCCTCTCTATTTCCTCCCTCCCTCCTTCTCTATTTCTCCCCCCCCCTAGCTTCCTTCCTCCCTTCCTCTTTTCCTTTCTCCCTCCCTCCCTCCTTCTCTCTTTATTTCCTCCCTCCCTCCCTCCTTCCTTCCTTCCTTCCTTCCTTCCTTCCTTCCTTCCTTCCTTCCTCCCTCCTTTCTTCCTTCCTTCCTTCCTTCCTCCCTTCCTTCCTCTCTCCTTTCTTTCCTTCTTCCTTCCTCCTTTCCTTCCTTCCTCCCTCCCTCCTTTCCTTCCTTCTTCCTCCCGTCCTTCCTTCCTCCCTCTTTTCCTTCCTTCTTCCTCCCTTCCTTCCTTCCTCCCTCTTTTCCTTCCTTCTTCCTCCCTTTCTTCCTTCCTTCCTCCCTCATTTCCTTCCTTCTTCCTCCCTCCCTTCCTTGACTCGAGGACAACAGGAGGATTAAACTAGAACTTTGCTATATACTGTATTGATGTCTAACATGATCATTTTTCAAGCATTTTAATTGGAGTTCACCTAATGTTCATGAACCATAACCCCTTACTCTAACTTTAGCCCAAACCATGTGACCCACAGTTCAACCTAAGCTCAGCCACCTTAATCTTTCTTCTAATTACCTTGTAATACTCTGAGGGGAACCTGTCATCAATGGACCTTTGACGCTGTGTCCAAACAGCTGAGTCGACAAAAAAACGATCCTGCCTTTCTCAATATAAAAGAAAATTAAATGTAAACATCAAAAATTGCCTCCACATGCCTCTCTGTGAGGCATCCTCCTCCCTTCCTACCTTCCTTCCTTCTCTCCTTACTTCTTTCCTCTTTTCCTCCCTCCCTCCCTCCTTACTCCTTTCCTTCCTTCTTTCCGTCCTTCCTTCCTTCCTCTTCCTTCCTTCTTCCTCCCTTCCATCCTTTCCTTCCTTCTTCCTCCCTTCCATCCTTTCCTTCCTTCTTTCTCCCTTCCTCCTTTCCTTCCTTCCTTCTTCCTCCCTTCCTCCTTTCCTTCCTTCTTCCTCCCTTCCTCCTTTCCTTCCTTCTTCCTCCCTTCCTTCCTTGACTCGAGGACAACAGGAGGGTTAATGAATAATATGGACAGCTATTATCCTTCCTTCATTCCTTCCTCCCTTCCTCCTTTCTTCCCTCTCTCCCTCCCTCCCTCCTTCCTTCCTTCCTTCCTTCCTTCCTTCCTTCCTTCCTTCCTTCCTTCCTTCCTTCCTTCCTTCCTTCCTTCCTTTCCTCCTTACTCTCTTCCTTCCTTCTTTCCTCCCTTCCTTCTAAATATGTTTACTATCTCTTTCTTCTTTAGGAGACAAATTCCTCTTGATTTTCCTGAGCTTAAAGACAAAAAACTCCCAGATTTCTAAGCATTTATGGCTCAGAAAAAAGTGGTCAGCAACGTAGGAGTTATTCATCCTTTCTTCGATGTGCTATGTAACGTTATTCTTTCTATTCAAGGTGAAAATGCTCCAATTCGTCATTGCAATAGCTAGTGTGCAGCAGTACTGAAATGGTTTGATTGCACAGGGCAGAACAAGGTGTGTATAGAGTGCAGCGACCAGGCCTCTTGCATAATTACAAAGATACGGTGAGAATACAGAAATACAGAGACAATATTTCACCTTGTAGAAGCTGCTGGTGCAGAGCTGCTGCGGAGCGTGCTACTGCAGCACAAAGACACGATAGACGGCACCGTAGCGTCAGGAGGATTCCAGTCAGAGAGGCCAACTAATTAAAACTTTGACACCAAATCACATTCCTCACCGCTTCAACCAAACACATCTCAGTCTCCCGTGTGCTCTGCCAGCAGATCTATTGTCAGCGGGATTAAAAACTGTCACATTTCCCCCGGGCTGACAGTCCCTCCCCGTGTTTCTCTCTAGAGAAAATTTCTCAGCTTTATTAAGGGACTGTGCTGTCTTAATTGCCGCCTGTCACAGTCTGTAATGTTTCCTTTTGTAGGCCAAATTATTCTCTTCTGCAGTATCTATCTATCTATCTATCTATCTATCTATCTATCTATCTATCTATCTATCTATCTATCTATCTATCTATCTATCTATCTATCTATCTATCTATCTATCTATCTATCTATCTATCTATCCGTCTGTCTATCTATCTATCTATCTATCTATCTATCTATCTATCTATCTATCTATCTATCTATCTATCTATCTATCTATCTATCCATCCATCCATCCATCCATCCATCCATCCATCCATCCATCCATCCATCCATCCATCCATCCATCCATCTATCTATCTATCTATCCATCTATCCATCTATCTATCTATCTATCTATCTATCTATCTATCTATCTATCTATCTATCTACAACATTTTTGCTTTTCTGGAGAATTCATGCACCTTAATGCTAAAAAACAGCACAGTGGTGTATCCAGACCTCTTGACATCCTCGAGTCAAGGAAGAAAGACGGAAGGAAAGGAGGAAGGAAGGAAGGAAGGAAGGAAAGGAGGGAGGAAGGAAGGAAGAAAGGGAGGAAGAAGGAAGGAAAAGAGGGAGGAAGGAAAGAAGGGAGGAAGAAGGAAGGAAAGGAGGGAGGAAGGAAGGAAGGGATGAAGAAGGAAGGAAAAGAGGGAGGAAGGAAGGAAGAAAGGGAGGAAGAAAGAAGGAAAAGAGGGAGGAAGGAAGGAAGGGAGGAGGAAGGAAGGAAAGGAGGGAGGAAGGAAGGAAGGGATGAAGAAAGAAGGAAAAGAGGGAGGAAGGAAGGAAAGGAGGAAGGAAGGAAGGAGGGAGGGAGGGGGAAAGGAAAAGAGGAAGGGAGGAAGGAAGGAAAGAAGGACAGAGGAAAGAAAGAAGGGAGGAAGGAAGGACAGAAGGAAGGAAAGGAAGGAAGGAAAGAAGGAGGGAGGGAGGAAGGAAGGACAGAAGGAAGGAAGAAAGGGGGATGGAGGAAGGGAAGAAGGAAGGGAGGAAAGAGAGAGGAAGGAATGAAAGAGAGAAGGAGGGAGGGAGGAAGGAAGGAAAGAAGGAACAGTCAAAACAGACGGGGTAATTTCACCTGGGAGGACGACACGTCACTTGCACAATGTTCAAATCACTTTTTTCGTGTCCCTGGTTAAGCTGTAAGTTTATTGCATATAATCGCCTGTAATAAAACGTTGTTTGCAATCTTGTCCGACTGCACCATATCACCGTGAGGCTGTCAGATTTTGGGCTGAATGCAGGGTGAATCTTACAGGGTGAATCTTACAGGGTGAATCTTACAGGGTGAATCTTACAGCTACAGACACAAGTGTATAAAAGCAGAGAGCAAAATAAAATACAGCAGAGTCACACAGACTTATTTCTGCTTTTACCTCCAGTGGTTTGGTGTGTGTGTGACATGAATGTAATAAGGAGAACAAGTCTGTTTTCTCCTGGCCAGTGTATTCTGTATCAATTCAGGTATTTTTCTGATGGTTTGTTTGTGGATATGAGTTCCTACTGTAGCTGCAGTCACATTGTGAAAATTTGGTCTCAAATGTATGACACTGTTGGAGTGGATACAGTGAATGCCTTATACCCGCAATGTCCCTGATTGGAATCCAGCAAGGGACTTTTGTAGCGTGTCATACCCATTTCTCTCTCTCCCCTTGTTTCCTGGCAGCCTCTCTGCCTCCAACTGTCTCATAAAAAAGCCCAAAAAATTATATAAAAAAAGAAAGAAAGACAATATCAGATATTTCCTTCAGAGTAGTTGCTCTCACGATTGTCAACTTTTGTTTCAAACAGCCCTAAAATCAGGTACTGTAAAAGAGCCTTTAGTCCCACATCCTATAAAGTTTTGACAGGTGATTAGCTACTGTATGTCCCATTGGAAATTAAGAGGATCAAACTTCACTTTGCTTTGTGTTGCATTGCGTTAGGTTAGGTCCTCACTCATGAAACATAGAATATGTTCATTCATTCATTAATTCATTTCTTTAAGAACAAACATGATCTTTTTCTAACCTTAACTTCACAGATTTAGCGACCTAAATTTAGCCAAACTTAACATTCGTGTCATCGTCCCGGGTCAAATTGACCCCTTCTTTCCTCCCTTCCTTCTTTCCTTTCCTCCCTTCCTTCCTTCCCTCTATCCTTCCTTCCATCTGTCCTCCCTCCCTCCTTCCTTCTTTCTTCCCTCCTCCCTCCTTTCCTTCCTCTCTTCCTTCCTCCCTCCTTTCCTTCCTTCTTCCTCCCTCCCTCCTTCTTTCCTTCCCTCCTCCCTCCCTTCTTTCCTTCCTTCCTCCATCTGTCCTCCCTCCCTCCTTCTTTCCTTCCCTCCTTCCTTTCCTTCCTCCCTTCCTTTCCTCCCTCCTTCCTCCGTCCTTTCCTTCCTTCCCTCCGTCTGTCCTCCCTCCCTCCTTCTTTCCTTCCTCCCTCCTTTCCTTCCTCCCTTCCTTTCCTCCCTCCTTCCTCCGTCCTTTCCTTCCTTCCCTCCGTCTGTCCTCCCTCCCTCCTTCTTTCCTTCCTCCCTCCTTTCCTTCCTTCTTCCCTTCCTTCCGTCCTCCCTCCCTCCTTTCCTTCCTTCCTTCTTCCTCCCTTCACTTCCTTCTTTCCTTCTTTCTTCCTCCCTTCCACCCTTCCTTGACTTGAGGACAACAGGAGGGGTTAAACCAGCAAGGGTTAGAAAAATCTTCACCTCCTGAAGGAAACAGAGAAATAGGCCAAATCTCGGACTTCTGCTATTTGCACTTAATAATGCACACCACACAACCGATTTTCATATAGAACTTTATTGAATATATCTATATATTTATATATATATGTATATATACCTTATATTTTTTGTCTTT
>NC_084985.1:4141642-4168506 GCF_963691925.1 Scomber scombrus
CTCCCTGATTTTATATTTGACGATAAAGCAGGGTATGCATTAGGACGTGGCTACGTCCTGATTGACAGGTTGATTGGTTCACAGGTTCAGGAGGGCGCCTCATGCCCCTCCTGATGCCCATATAAGTAGAATCCGTGTTTTCCGGTGTGCTCAAGGTTACTAAGCTTTGTATTTCAAATGTGAAAAAATCAGCTTCTGTTGTATTTGTGGCCATTGTTTCTTTTAAATCTTATCTGGCAGAGAATGAATGAACAGTCAGTGTGCACTTGGCGTTAATACAGAAGATATTTTGCACATTTGAAAGCAAAAAAAATTCAGGGACTAAATCATTCGATGAAGTTACTTGTTCAGATGGACATTTGTTGCCACGAGTAACCGACCGGCAGTGGTGCGATGGAGGCGTTTAGGACGAAGCTATGGCTGTTTTCTTTTCTCTAGGACTGTGGAGAATGCCCATCTGTCACAGTAATTACCTTTGACACACAATGAAAAATAAATCAGCTCACAGTGCGTCAGCCTCCTCTGGTGTGTGTGTGTCTGAGTGTGTGTGTGTGTGTGTGTGTGTCAGTAGGTTAGATATGGCTGAGGTCACTCTCATGGGACCAGAGGTTAAGTAGCTACTGTTGACCGTGAATTGGCAGTCAACTTGTCACTGAGCAGCTTGTTACTTGGCAGAATTTACCCGTCTGTGACTCTCTGTTCCTTTAAAAGCAGAAACTTAACAGAGAAATGTGGCTTATACCATCTGGACTCTTTTTTTATTTGATTATTTGTGGCATTTAAAAGTGTTGTAAGGTCGAGAATCCCAGGAAGTCTCAGTTAAAATGAAGATAAATGTGGTTGAAAGCTGAAGTTATGTCTCAACAGTCTTTTCCCTGATAATATTTCAACGTGTAGATTGGATCTTCACAATGAAATACGACCACTGAAATGCTGTAACAATGGTTATATGATTTAAATCTGGCCAGTTGATGTTTTGTGACTTACAAATCCACAAGTCAACGCCTTCTGGGTTTATTGGGTAAACTAATACCCTTTTTCAAATTGGCACTTTTGGCTGTGTGGAACCCTGCTGCGTTCATTTGCATTTCCATTACTAGTTTAATTGCGGCGAGTCATGCCCGAGACCATCTCCGAAGTTGGGTCAAAGCACGACTGATATACCTCGAAGTTAACTTTGGATTTAACCCTCTGCTAACTTGAATGGCATAAAATTATTAAATTGTATGGCTCTTATAGTCTTTCCACATTTTATCGGACTAAAAGGATACAATTCTGATAGTTAAACGAGTCATTTCGTAGGGGTTGATCCACCATTTTACAGCAGCTCCCTTGACCACTAGTCACAGCCCAGCACACTTCCTGGAGGCTTGAGTAAACAGCGCTAAAGAGGGCGCTGCTTTTAAAACGTTATAGACTCAAGATGAGCGCATCATCAGTTAAAGACACACGTTCAAGCAGGTAGCCCTGTTGTAATGGAGATGCAAATCCCTGCCATGCTCGGCTAATGCGCCAAGTCAAACCACGTCAAACCAAGTTAAGCCAATCCAGCATGTGTATGGAAAACCCCCATAATGATCTCCCCAAGCGACAAGGCACTTAACCTCCACTTCCTGCACTGGGAGACTTGTTTTACTGGGCAGCTTCCAGTAGTGAAACAGTAAACAATGTGAAACAGAGTGATGCTGAAATTAGAAAAATCCCCTCCTGCTCAAACCTCCATTTCACCACTGCTGTACAACCAACTTACAAATAAGGTTTCAGAGTGGAAGTCATGACCATTTTTTAAGGCAGTTTTCATGGACTTGCACGTAACATCAGGTGTTGTATGACTGTTTATGATATTGATAAGTATTTATGGCAGCTGGATACCCCAGACCTAAAAACAGTAACATTACCATTGAAGTGTCATCCACACATCTTCAGCCCTTCTCTTTCTATCTCACATCTCTCTAAATTCAACTCACCCTCTCTGTTTTTTTGTTTTGTTTTTAAATTTCAGCGCTCTCCCTCTCTTTCTCTGTCCTCTCTCCCTCCTCTCTGAGGTTAGGTTTTTAAACTGGCGTAGTTTTCCTGTTAAGTGTATCTGAGTTGCTATCCCTGTCCCTTTTAGCCGTCAGTCGGTCCAGGGTTCCCACGTTGCCCCTGTCCCTCTCCATGGTGGCTGTAGACATTGGGGCCTGCTGGGCCGGTGCGGCGGCTGATGTGGAGGTATTCAGCGGTGCTGCGTTCTGGGCTACAGCTGCCGCCGCCGCCAAGTTGGACTTGGAGTGAGACGGGAGCGTGCCGCCGCTTATCACCGCTCCTCCTCCTCCACCACTACCGCCGGAATCTTTCGGGAAGTAGTTGTGGAGCTGGTACAAGGTGGCGCGATCCACCGTGCCGTACAGCGGTGGGGCGCCACCTCCCAGGCTGCCCAGTTTGGAGTCCCTCGTCAGGGTGTACATGGAGATGTCGCCTCCTCCGCTTCCACCGCTGCTGGAGTGGTGCGGGTTGGGTAGTGTGGCCACGGAGAAGGGCGGAGCGGACGGCGGCAGGCTGAAGGTCTTGGAGACGCCAATGGGTGAGGTCTCCGGTGAGTGCGGAGGGTCGGTGGAGCGTGAGCTGGAGCGGGAGCGCCGTCTGAAGCGGTAGCTGGGCAGCCGCAGCATGGCGTGCGTGGTGCTCTTGAAGAGGTCGGTGCGGGAGCGGCAACGCAGCTCTTTGTTCTTCTCGATGTAGATGTTGACAGCGAGGACGCCGACCATCTCGGCCAGGATGAAGGACAGGCCACCGAAGTAGAAGGACCAGCCGTAAGAGTAATGCCATTTTTTATCCTCGTCCTTCTTGGGGGAGATGTCGCTCAGCGCTGCAGAGATGTAGACGATAACTCCGATGATGTTGCTAAGGCCTGAGGAAATATACAAGACTGCTAAGTGCTCTTCTGAGACAAATAAACCTGCAGATTCCTTTTTGCAGGCAGGAATAGTAGAAGTATGTCTTTTAAATTACACAGAAAGGAGGCAGGCACAATATAAAAGACACATTATGCATAAGAATATCACGGAATGCATTTGACTAATAGTGTGAAACAGCACAATTTAAATTCAGTTTTTAGTGGAATAAAACAGACTGGAGAGACAAAGGGATGAATTAAATGTCCAACCAGGGCTAAAACACCAAAGCATATAGCACATTTTGATATACTTTAATATCATTTCAACCCACATTTGCAAGCACACCCATTCATCCCAAAAACCACATCAAAGCTGTAATCTTACCTGCAGCCACAAACAGTATCCCTCCACCTAGAATAATGTTCCTTTTGCTCTTGTAGAAGCTGCTGGAAGCAACGCACACTCCGCCCAGCAGGAGCAGTATAGCACTGAGGATGGGGAAGATACTGGAGGCTCGCACCACACCTGCAGATGACGACACCGACAAAAAAAATCCTCTTTTTTTTTTTTCACTGAAATGTCGTTGTTTCGTCTGTTCTTATTGCATCTGTTCTATGATAACGCAGAATCACATTGTGATGATTTTTCTTTTCTTTTAGGGTGCCACCAGGCTGGGAGTTCTGGTCCTCTGAAATGAGGCCAACGAGGAAGTAACTTAAAACTGCATTCTATCAAAAGGCCACCAGGGGACGACCGTTTTGGTGTCAAAAGGACTTCCGTCTCTATACAAGTAAATGGAGAATTCACCAACTTCTCACTTGATTTCTAACCTCAGTAAACGTTTTCAAAATGTGTTTATGGTCTCAATAGCTAGTTTAAAGCCTTATTCAATGCAGTATGATGTTCATTTGGGACATTTTGGCCTCCCTGATTTTATATTTGACGATAAAGCAGGGTATGCATTGACAGGTTGATTGGTTCACAGGTTCAGGAGGGCGCCTCATGCCCCTTCTGATGCCCATATAAGTAGAATCCGTGTTTTTATTTTTCCCGACATGCATCTGAAATTTTCAAAATGGCGCTGCTCAGATCTGATACTATTGGCTTCCGAGCAGCAGTCCACAAACCAATGGGTGATGTCACGGATGTTACGGCCAATTTTTTTATATACAGTCTATGGGTGCAACACCATTCGAATGTGCAAAGTTAACAGCCTTGTGACACTTCTGCGAGAACAAGTGTTACAAAGACTTGCTATAGATGACACTACAACTTGGCTCTGGGACAGCACATACTAGAGGCTATCTATTAATACCAGTTTCCTCCATCATGTTTAAGATACATAATTGTTGATAGCAGAAAAAAATGATTTAACCTTTGTGTCGTACTCCTGGGTCAAACTGACCCCGTCTGTTTTGACTGTTCCTTCTTTCCTCCCTTCCTTTCTCACTTCCTCCATCCCTCCTTCTTTTCTTCCCTCCTTCCTTACTTCCTTTCCTTCCTCCTTTCCTCCCTCCTTCTCTCTCTCTTTCCTCCCTCCTACCTTTCTCCCTTCCTTCTTTCCTCTGTCCTTCTTTCTTTCCTTCCTTCCTCTTTTCCTTTCTCCCTCCCTCCTTCCCTCCTTCCTTCCTCCCTCCTTTCCTTCTTTCTTCCTTCCTCCCTTCCTTTCTTCCTCCCTCCCTCCTTTCCTTCTTTCTTTCTTTCTTCCTTCCTTCCTCCCTTCCTTTCTTCCTCCCTCCATCCATCCTTTCCTTCCTTCTTCCTCCGTTCCATCCTTCCTTCTTCCTCCCTCCCTTCCTCCTTTCCTCCCTTCTTCCCTTCCACCCTTCCTTCTTCCTTCTCTCCTTTCCTTTCCTTCCTTCCTTCCTCCCTCCTTTACTTCCTTCTTCCTCCCTTCCTTCCCTCCTTTCCTTCCTCCCTTCCTTCTTTCTTCCTCCCTTCCTTACTTGACTTGAGGACAACAGGAGGGTTAAAAAAGCTTCTTTAAGTAGTAACAAAAATAACCTGTAAGTTAAAGCACATTAGCAAACAGCCATAACAGTCATGGCGACCATTAACCTTCTCAACAAGAGGCCTGAACCTGCTTTTAAATTGATCAGTGGTTCAAATTCTACTGTCCACTCATACTCAAATGTACATATGACGAATAAAAGAAAGTCAGTGAGTGTAGAAATATAACAAGCGTTGCTGCTTCCATCGGTGCCACGAGGGCTCATTGAATGATTTGATGAAAATGAAAATGATCAGTGAATCATACGCTACGACCCTCTCATCCCACGTCAACAACCTACAGGGGATTTTGGGACCTCGTGTAAAACGGCACTCTCCATCACACCATCAGCAAAATACCTGATGAGGGATTAACTTCAATCCATCCAATAGAGTTTAGAGATGTGGAGACACAGAGCACTGAGGCTGTTCTGGAGGCTCATTATGGAAGAATACCTTAATAATAAGCCTATTTTGGAGGAATTCAGCCCTCTGCCCTGTAAACGAAATAAATAGGTCCAAATTTCTCTTTGTTCCATGTGCAATCGATGCAATTAACTTGCACAACTCTTGATTGCACTGCTTTTGTGAAAAGGCTTTAAATGATTTTATAAATGACTGTGAATGTGACCTTTTAATGGATGACAGAGTTCACTCTTTTATACTCTTTTGATACTTTTTTCTTATTATTTCTTATTGTGCTGTATGCTGATGATGATGTTCTATGTCACTGTTTATTTATTATAATTGTTACGTTAGTTGTGTTGTTGAACTGTTACTGCAAACCAAATTTCCCCTTGAGAGACAATAAAGCTCAGAACTGAACTGAACTGAACTGGTCATTCCTTCCTTCCTTTGTTCCTTCCTTCCTCCCTTCTCTCTTTATTTCCTCCCCATTACCTTCCTTCTTTCCTCTGTCCTTCTTTCCTTCTTTACTCCTTCCCTCCTTCCTACCTCCCTCCTTTCCTTCCTACCTTCCTTCCTCCCTCCTTTCCTTCCTTCCTTCCTTCTTCCTCCCTTTTTCCCTTCCTTCTTCCTCCCTTCCTTCCTTCCTTCTTCCTCCCTTCCTTCCTTCTCCCTCCTTTCCTTCCTTCTTCCTCCCTTCCTTCCTTCTTCCTCCTTTCCTTCCTTCTTCCTCCCTACCTTCCTTGACTCGAGGACAACAGGAGGGTTAAAACTAGACTTTATGGAAACAAGAAGTATTTAAATATCAGCAACTAAATGATTAGTTCAGTGATGGATGGCAGTAAACTTCCTGTCTGCACACCTCAATCCTAAAAGCAGCATGTATAGCTTATACAGTAGCACAGAGATATTACAGAAGATTTAATAACTTTGTCTCTGGAAGCTATTCAGCAAGTTTTGAAGGTGACTTACAGGCTGCGTTAGCATCTGTTTGCCTCCGAAGAGAGAACAGATGATGCTGTGATAAGCATTTATTCACAGACGCTTCTGTCAGACGTCAAATAATTCTCTGGATTTGTTTTTTAACTGTAAAAAAAGAAACTACGTAGGTGGTGTTTGTCTCCTCAGCACATCTTATTGATTATCTGATAAGTAGCTGATAGGAAAGACTGTTGAGCTATATTAAATTTAAAGTAGTGAGTTTGCAGTGATGTTTTAACCTTGAGGCTGCTCCGCTTATATCAAATAATAATTATCTCCTATAGAGGCTGAATTTTCAGACCTGTCTCTTAGCAGCAGAGCCGTAATGATTTGTTGATAAAGAGATTATCACACCAGCTGTTTTAATGATCTTTTTAATCAATTTTGTAATATTTCAAGCTAAAACATCATCAGTTAGCTGGTTCTGGCTTCTCAAATGGTCGGATTTGCTGCTTTTCTTTGTCAGACATCATTGTAATATCCTCGGATGTAGACTTCCTTGGATGAAACAAGTCATTTGAATTATCCCTCATACCTTCCTTCTTTCCTCCGTCCTTCCTTCCTTCCTTTCATTTGCTCCCTTCTCTCCTCCCTTCCTTCCTTCCTTCCTTCCTTCCTTCCTTTCTTCCTTCCTTCCTTCCTTCCCTTCTTCCTTCCTCCCTTCCTTCCTTCCTCCCTTCCTCCTTTCCTTCCTTCTTCCTCCTTTCCTTTCTCCCTTCCTTCCTTCCTTCCTTCCTTCCTTCCTTCTTTCCTTCCTTCCTTCCTCCCTCCCTCCTTCCTTCCTCCCTTCTTTCCTCCCTCCTTTCCTTCCTTCTTCCTCCCTTCCATCCTTCCTTCTTCCTCCCTTCCTTCCTAGACTCGAGGACAACAGGAGGGTTAAACATTGAAACTGTTAAATTGAGAAAAAAACCTACAGATTAATTGTTCATTGCAGTAACATATTTTGTCCACTTGGGGGCAGCAGAAACAAGCAGTGAACACAACACAAACATATTATCACTTTTTATGTTGATTCATTGAACTCGTTAGAAAAAAAGTTGCTTATTTCCACATCCAGCAGTTACTGATCAACATTATCATTCATGTGGAGTCATGTTTATGTCCACCTGCTGTTAAGTGATGTTAAGTCCAATATTCTCTCTTTTAGCTCTGTTTTTACTCTCTACCAACTCCTGAGGGGAAATATCTAAATGCTCCACTATGTTCACCAGCTAGTCTACAGATAACTGTGTCTGTAGGGCTACAGTGGGGCTTTTTCCAAATTTTCTCAGAAAATGATGCTATGAGAGCACTGAGAGTGAACCAAAACAGTAAAGTTGCAGCTAAACAATGAGCTAAAACTCTGAAACTATAAAGCTCCAGAAAGCCGAGAGGAGCTGCAGAGTCACTGATAATTCTCTGTAGGTTCATCACTACGAAAAACGCCTCTCACATCTTCATTTCATACATTATCATTATAAAAATACTGACTATTGCCACTTTAATGAAAATAATTGTTAGTTGCATTTGAAAACTTTTTAATAGATTTCATTGGACGGCGTAAAACAGCGTCATGGGCCGAGAGAGACGCTTTCCGAATTCATTTTTACTTTCTTGTTAACATCAGCATTTATTTGAATTTTTAAAAATCTGGAAGCTGTACCTCTCGGATGATCTATTACTCAAAATATTCGGCATTGTCAGTTTTAAAAACAAATTGTGAGGATTGTGAAATATTTTGGAGAGGTACAGTTGAACACAGCGAAGCAGACAAGAACATTTTAAGATAGCATCACTGCCTCCTTCACAGAAATAGATACCTTTATATAATATATAGATATAGGAACATATACTCTGTAAACCGAAGGGTTCAGGGCTGCATGAAAAGAATCTGCTCTCACAATAGAGGCAGGATGTGAAACCTGAATCCTGAGCTGAAAATAATCCATTAGTGAAGGCTGTTCTTTCAATCCATCTGTGAGAAAAAAAAAAAAAAAAGAAGCTTTCTGCACACCCCCAGACTCCCAACCCCATGCACCTGGGCATCTGCACACACAGTACACACACAGTACACACACAGTACACACACACACACACACACACACACACACACACTCACACACACACACACACACACACACACACACACACACACACACACACACACACACACACACACACACACACACACACACACCTCCAGGAATGCTTTGCTTGAATCTGACATCCGTGCATTGATGTCCGCCCACCATCCCCTTCTGTCCTTTCTGTATCCGTGTGTGATGGAGACTGTGCAGTGTGTGTATGTGTGTTGTGTCCTGTTTAGATGTGTGTTTACGCATGCTAAATGTGTGTGTGTGTGTGTGTATGTGTGTGTGTGTGTGTGCCAGTATACGCCTATTAAATGTTTCTATACATTCTCTGTGAGCATTTGTTGTTCATTTATCAATATGTGTTTATGTGTGTGTGTGTGTGTGTGTGTGTGTGTGTGTGTGTGTGTGTGTGTGTGTGCGTGTGTGTCACTCACGCAACAGATACTCTGCAGAATCTTGGTCGTAGTCTGCGTCGTCTGGGAAATGATTGATCTGGGAACACACACCTCGCTTCAAACCTGAGAAAAACAGAGAGAAATAGAGAGAGAAGGAGAGAGGAGGAGGAAGAGGGTGAGGAAGAGGATAACAAGAAAAAGAAGTTGAGATCACAAGGAAATGAGGAAGATAGATAGGAAAAAGACAGAAATGGTGAAGAAAAATGGAGAAGAGATGAGAAGGAAGGACAGACGAGGAAAAAAAAAACATTTTTGATGATGAAGTGAGGTACGGGAGAGAAATGAACCAAGTGAGAGGAACACAATTTATGATGGAGGATTGGGGGGGGGGGGGGGGGGGGGGTGAATTAAGAGAAATATCAAGAGGAAGAGACGGGAGGTGAAAACAAGATAACAGATGGACGGAGAAGACAGATGAATAGACGATGACGAGACAGAAACAATGGGATACAAATAGAGGATGACAAAAACGAGGAGTTCTCAGTCTCTGTAAGGATCTATCATAATGAAACCAGCGATTATGAATTATTATTGATACCGCAAGTAGTTATCAAAGCTAATCAGGCTATTAATTGATATAATTAGGCATTTAACATTTCTCATAAACCAATAAGTCACAATTCTTTACATTTCAGTCCGAGTGGATTTTGCAACACCTCTGATTATTGGTAGAAATGCAACGTTTTTATTTTATTTGTATTGTTTAATAATTAGCTGCACAAGACATAAACACACAGACATGCAGATCAATATTCCTCCATAGGTTACAACATTAGTGCTGCACCACTAAAACACACACATACTGTACACACACACACACACACATACATATATATACTGTGTAAAAATATAAAAGCTGATTTTTAAATATAAACATCATTTATATATCAAGTTTTCTAGCTGCCCTTTGCTCTGAGTAAATTATATCCAACCATGAAAGTATCCGATTCCTATTTATTAAGGCCTAATGCATTCAGGCTCTTCCAGTAAATGACAAGCATTTCTGTTTGCTACAGTCGGACCTGTAAGATACAATCTTGGCTGTAACGTGATAAGTTAAGCAGAGAGTCATGGTGTGTGTTTGAAATAACACATGCATGAAGAAAACAGCTCCGAAATGCAACAGAAGAAGAAGAAGAGAAAGAAAGAAGAGAAACTCCCAACCAACGGTGGACTGACGGGATTCATTGCATCATCTGCCTCTAAAGAAATTACATGTTTTTCTCTCATATCACATACTTTGCTGACAGAGAAACAAAGCATGACAAACTTGCAGCAATGTGTTGGGTAGTGGGTTCAGAGATTGAGAGAGACCCTTTCTTTACAAACCAGGTCTCAATGATTTCTGCATATATGAAATGTACAATAGTGCAGAGAAAAAAGGCTGGACTGCACCTTCTGGACCTGGCCTGCAGGAAAAATATTACACTGTTCGTATTCTGTCAGACTCAAATGATGACAGCGTAACATTTCCATCAAAGCACTTACTGTACAGCAGCAAATAGCAATCCCTGGCATTATACTCAAATTCACTTTTCATGTTTTTGTCAATAAAGAACTGTTTTGTGTTCCTTACTGATGATCTGATGATGATAAATTAAATTAATCCTTAATGTTATAAATTGTGTTTGGTTTTCCGGAGGTCAAATTGACCCTGAACATAATAAATGTTACGAATCCTTGATAACATAAATTGTTTTTCTTTCTAAATGCAATAAATAAAAAATACTTAGAGATAATATGAAACTATTAAAACACCAAAAGGATCTTTCTTTCCGATTTTAGGCCAATTGATGAGATTTTAAGGTGATTGGCATATTTCTCCATAGTTGGGTAATATTCTGGATATATAATGGGTTATGTTGAATTTGAGGAAAGTACCTGACACATACACCATTTTAATTATAATCATTTTTCTAGAGGTTTAAATTGCTGGGGTCAAATTGACCTCAAGAAAAAACGATGTTTGCTAATCATGCTACTTCTACCTTTGCTCCTGAGGCAAAATTCATAATAAGAGTAAATGTAAACATAGGTTGTTTTTAACATTTGAACAACAAACAATCAATGTTGTTGTTTTTTCCTCATAGGGACGATCTGCTCTGATGCTGCAGCTTCCTCTCAATGCCCTGCATGACATTGCTTTGGGTTCCTTTTTCTTTCTTTTTTCTTCTTCACTGAATACAAATGCAACAACAGGCAAATCATATAAGTTGTCTTGTCTGTTATTACTAGACCCTCTGAACGCTGCGTGCTTTGGAAGAACAGCAGCGTGCTTCTGTTTTGTGTTGTAAATCACATCGAAAAACTGTTTCTGTACGTTTCAATTTCTTGTTGACAGACAATATTTGTTTACCTAGACAGCTATTTGTGCATCGCACGGATGAAATTAACATCAAGAGGAAAAGACAGATCCCCTGTCTCTCTCATGCAATATCGAAGAGACGGGCCGAGCTTGTGGTAAACAGAAAAAACACCTATGCAAAGAGGAGTCGCGAAGAAAACCTGGAGTCAGCAGTGTGAGAGCTTTTCAAGACAGACAGCCACATCAATGACTCGGAGCGGCAAATATTGTTATATATAATAGGAAGAGAAACTGGAATAAGGAGGCATAGAAATCTAAAAATGGGGAAAACCTGGATGAAAAGACCGACAATCTACCCGACATAATATCAGAAATACCAATGAGCCCGTAGCAACACAAACAACCAAACAACAAACAAACAGAAGGAAAAACTGCATTTTAAACATGATAAATTGATTCTGGATTAACATTTTAAGGCTGCAAATCCTGTACATTTCTTGTCATGCCAGAGCTGATTGCAACACAGTGACAAAACCATAAAGCTTGGTGTTCTTGTTTATTATAATTACACTGATGCTAAAAATGCACAAACACAAGAACAACCACAAAAAGCTCTATAATGAACATCTTTGGCCCCGCAGAGTGTTTATATGTATGTATGTGTGTGTTCTCTCCCATTAAACCTGTCTGTCTGACAGCTGCAGCAAACGCAGGAAAACTACTTAATCAGTCAGTGTATGAGTCACCACGCTTAACGCAGCTCTGGGGCATTATGGTGAGCTTTATGTTCGATGCATAGGTTGTTTGCATGCTCTATGTGTGTGAGTATATTTCAGTACGTGTGCTGAATTTTGAGAATAAGTACAGCATGTACAGAAATGTGCAACCCCAACTAACCCTAACCCTAACCCTAAACCCTAACCCTAACCCAACAAAAAGTCAACAGAGGCCATCACTTTGCTGATGTTTGCAGCATGCCACGATGTTACAATGACGTAGCCATAAAGAAAAACCTTACATACTGTTCAGAGTCAAATTTGACTCATTTTTTACTTTTAAGAGCTGTAAAAACACCCTATATACATTTCTTTAAGTCTGACTTTTCCTAATGTGACACACAGTTTACAAAAAAGAAATAAATGCATCATTTTTTGCAGCTGATACACATTTTCCAGGGTTCTGCTTGAAGTAACACATGCATGCAGAACAATTTGAGCAACTCATAAATACAAGAGAAGAAGAATAAAGGCCTCCATCTGTTTACAGTGCAGCCAAACAAATGGGGGCTTGACAAGATTCATCCATTCACCTTTAGAAAACGTATTTATCTTATTCCATCCCTTTATGCAGCCTGCCTAAAAGAGGTCATTGTGGCTGCTGTTTGAACCGAAATCTGATCTGAAATATACGACTGAACAATGAAACCGCCAGTGAAACAACCTCAGTAACAAACACTATGAGATGAACGATCATTTGTAAGAGCGTGTGAACAATCTGACATCTCACAAGTAGAGGTAAAGTTGCAAACGTGGTCTTCCAAGGAGGTTGAAGCCCTGGCTTTTGACTTACAGGGAGGGATTTTTACTTATGTTCAGTTCAAGTTTTGGACCTTTTGGACCACGTAGATATCCATCAACATAACAACATCAAAGCAAGGAAGGAAGGAAGGAAGGAAGGAAGGAAGGAAGGAAGGAAGGAAGGAAGGAAGGAAAGAAGAAGGGAAGGAAGGAAAGAAGGAAGGAAAGGAGGGAGGGAAGGAAGGAACAGTCTAAACAGACAGGGTCAATTGGACCCGGGAGGACGACACGAAGGTTAAGAGCAGATCAACAAAACAAACAAACCACTGTGTTGCACCATATCTTACTGGTTGTGCATGCTGGTTTGTTTGTTTGTTTGTGAGTAGGAGAACACCTATTTAAGTCTGTTCTGATTACAATGATGAGCATACTGACCTCAACAAGACCCTCCAGTGACACACACACACACATGCAACCCCCAACTCAATCAAACGTTTCTGCACACATGCAACCAGCTGTACCTTCCAGGCAGCAGATCCTCCAGAGGCCAGAGTGGGTGAGCGCTCCAGGGTCTTTCTTGTCCTTATTGTTGGACTCCTCCTGGGAGGAGTTGGCCGTGCTGTTGCAGATGAAGGCCCGGGCGTAGAGCCAGTAGTCGGTGCCGATGGCCACCGTCATCAAGGCGAAAGCTGCAAACGCCCCCATGGTGGTTAGCAGCACCTGGATGCCCCGCTCGCACCACACCAGCGCTGGGCGGGGAAGGAAACTAATATCTGAAACAGAGAAGAACAGAAACCAAAATCACCTGTTTGCAGTAGTTAAGGAATGCCGACGGAGTTTAGAGAAAGTCAGAAGGTGTTGCATTGTGTCATTTTGGAT
The DNA here is from genome assembly GCF_963691925.1 of Scomber scombrus. Classification (NCBI taxonomy): domain Eukaryota; kingdom Metazoa; phylum Chordata; class Actinopteri; order Scombriformes; family Scombridae; genus Scomber; species Scomber scombrus. The sequence continues at coordinate 4,155,122 of NC_084985.1, forward strand.
CTACAGTAGAGAAAGCACATGACAGGATGAAGTACTAGTAAGATAGCGGTCGGAGTGACAGATGGCTTCAAGGTGGAGGTGGGATTACATCGAGGTTCGGCTCTGAGCTCCTTTCCTTGTTTGCGCTGGTGACGGACACGTTGACGGACGAGATGAGGCAGGAGTCTCTGTGGGCTATGATGTTTGTGGATGTGATATTGAGATCTGTAGTGAGAGTAGGGTGCTGGGTGAGGAGAGCCTGGAGAGGTGGAGGTATGTGTTAGGGAATTTTCCATCATTAATATGCACTGGGTCAAACTAGGCTTTGCGGTCATAGTACCAAATGTTGGTTTAGACACTGTCTCCCTTTGAGATAGTGGTGAGCAGTGAGTCTGCTCCTTTTTGGGAAGACAAGAGGCATTCTGATAGTGTTGCTATAGCAGCCAAGGTCCGATATGTGTGACTGTTTTCCCTGAATGGGGTAAAGGTAACTGGAGTCAGAGGTTTGATATAGTGTTGGATGTAGGACAAAGGTCCTGAGTGTCGTCTAAGCAATGTTTTATCTATAGACCAGTAGACTAAATTCTGTATATTGTAGATGTGTTGGATCTGCCCATATTTGGGCATGGCTCAACCTGTGGCATTATCTGTGTGGTTTAAAGTCTATCCCCGGAGGACAGAAACCTCAGAATTGAAGGGAGCATCAGAACATAACATGTACTGATCATTCGTTCATTTCTCCTTGATCAAGTAAATAAACCTTTTCAATGCAAGACATCCTGCACTCCTGTCTACTCTCTCCATTGACGTATGGGCTGCATAATTAAAATCTCTAACAGTATGCACTGGAAGGAGGAGGAATGAAAGACAGTATGGAGCAAGATGGATAAGACATAGGATGCAAAGAGTAGAGATGGTGAAGGTGGATGAGTTTAAATACTTGGGGTCAACAGTTTGACCTTCGTGTCGTCCTCCCGGGTCAAATTGATCCCGTCTGTTTTGACTGTTCCTTCTTTCCCTCCTTCCTTCCTTCCTCCATCCCTCCTTCTTTCCTTCCTTCCTTCCTTCTTCTCTCTTTCTTTCCTCCCCCCTACCTTCCTCCCTTCCTTCTTTCCTCTGTCCTTGTTTCCTTCCTTCCTCCCTTCCTCTTTTCCTTTCTCACTCCCTCCCTCCCTCCCTCCCTCCCTCCCTCCCTCTGTCCTTCCTTCCTTCCTTTCCTTCCTCCCTTCCTTCTTTCCTCCCTCCCTCTTTCTCTCTTTCTTTCCTCCCTCCTACCTTCCTTCCTTCCTTCTTTCCTCCATCCTTGCTCCCTTCCTTCTTCCCTTTCCTCCCTTCCTTCCTCCCTCCTTTCTTTCCTTCTTCCTTCCTTCCTCTCTCCTACCTTCTTTCCTTCTTGCTTTCCTCCTTTCCTCCCTTCCTTCCTTGACTCGAGGACAACAGGAGGGTTAAAGTAACAGGGAGTGCAGAAGAGAGGTGGAGGAGAGTGTCAGGAGTGATTTGCAACAGAAGGGAAGAGTGAAAGGTAAGGGGTTTACAAAAAGGTAGTGAGACCAGCTATTTGGAACGATTTGGAGGAAGTGGCACTGATGGAAGAGGCTGAAGATGATGAGATTTTCATTGGGAGTGATGAGGATGGACTGGATTAAAGGGACAGCTCAGATTGAACGGTTTAGAGACAAAGTGAGAGGAGGCAAGATTGAGATGGTTGAAGTAGAAAGAGGCTGGTTATATCGAGAGAAGGATGCTGAAGACGGAGCTGCCAGCCAAGAGGAAAAGAGGGAGGCCAAAGAGGAGGTTTATGGACGAGGTGAGGGGAAGACATGGAGGAAGTTTGGCTTAACAGAAGACGATGCAGAGGACAGGAAGTGATGGTGTGTGCTGTGGTGACCTCTCACAGGAGCAGCCGAAAGAAAGAATTATCTTAATTATCACCACAAGAAGTCCATCACAAATCTAGACATCAGCTGTGTGGCTATGAGCAGTTTAACTTGCTGTTTAATCCCTCTACATGATTTAGATGTTATTTATCTATCAGCATTGAAAGCTGCAACACACTCTCATATATTTACTTCTAGGACAGTTGTTTCCAACCCTGCTCCCGGAGAGCTACTGCCCGGCATGATTCATTATCAAGCAGCTGAAGCTTGTTAAAGGGCTTGATAACGAGTTCATTATTAGAATCAGGTGTGTTAGATTGGGGAGAACCCTAAAACATGCACAACATAAAAAAAGTTTCTGTTTGTGGAGTGAGGTTGTGGAACAGATTGGGTGGGGAGCTCAAGCAATGTCCAAGCATGACCCAGTTTAAAAAGCGGTACAAACACATGGTTTTCACGAGGTAAAGGGAGGAAGTAGGGCTTTAACAATCGGGTGTTTTCATGAATAATTGATGTATTTGTTGACTTATTTTTCATTTATTTATTTTTCTATGTTTTTGTAAATATGTATGGGAATGATGGATTGTTAATTGAGTAGTGGAGAAGGGGCAGGTTTAAATCCTGCTTCATCCTACTCCTTTTCGGACATGTTGGGTTCACATTATTATTGTTGTTTTGACTGTTCTCATTGGTTTTGTTTGTTTGTTTGTTTCTTAGATTACTTTTTTTTGTGTTACTCATACATGTTCGAAATAAATCAAATCAAATCATGTAAGGCAGTAGTTCTCCAGGAGCAGGGTTGGTGACCACTAGTCTAGGATAACATCAGTCACCTGTGATTCCTTAAATACTTTTTTCTTTGCTAACCATGTATTTTTTTAAGTTAAGATGTTAAGTTGTCTTACAAAACACACGATTTAACATATGATTTTTATTTATGTTTATTGATGCCCAGCAGGAGTTATGTCACTATTTCCAGAACTTTTCTCCTCGTACACAATCCCCTGTTTTAGACTCCTCTTCCCCTGTTTATTACCCTAAAGATGAATAATATCATGTTACATAAATATTACATCTGCAACCCGTTACAGTGAAACTCGTTGCTGTTCCCATTTGCAGCGTAACCATAAATGAACAATCCAGCACATTATTTTTAACATTTAAGGAGTCTGAATTGGATGATTATCAGGCAAGAGCTGAAGTTATAAGGGACATCTTTATTCTAATTGGATTATGTTTTATTAATATTGACGTACATTGGAAATAGGAAGTTGTGCTGATTTGAGGATTATTTATATGACTTATATGCATTCTGGTTTGACTCAAATATGACTCTGATAAGAAAGTTTGAAAGGGTAAGGCTCAAGCTTTCACATATTTATACCTTAACAATCAAATGCAATCACAATATCATCGTTATGATCAGTTAGAGGTAAACTTATTTTGGTGGCAGAGGAGAGAAAGACTCACTTCCTGCACTAAGTCTGAAGGATTTTATAAATGATCTTCTGGTCACAAACCAGCAAAGCCAAGCAAATCCAATCTTCTCCATTATTGTTGAATCACTGTATTAACCTACAAATTGCTGCCTGCTTTTTAATTGTTTCCTACCACAACCAAATAATCCATTAATTTCGTTATATGGGCAAACGTCAAACTAAATGCATTCTTGTTTAATTCATTTATTTCCATTATAAAATGCTGCAGGAAGTTGAGCACCCATGAAATCTAAAGCGAGGAGGCTAAAATAAGACCTGTAACTTAGTGTGAATTCCACCCAGCTCACAATTTATGCATTGAACTGTCAAATATTTATATGCATTAATAGAAAGATGTGTCCCCCATGGGCCACTGTAGGTGACTGGTGGGAGACGCTCATGGGGGTCTTTCCGTTTCATTCTGGGTGACCAAACTGCAGCGTTTTTTAATAATAATAATATAAAAAAACAAACAGCGTACACAGCCTGAAGCGGTAGGAAATGTTGGCAGCCAACAGAAGAACAAAATGCCCCCCCCCCCCCCACCGATGGATCAACAAAAACACCAAACAACCAATAACGATGCAGAACTGAACAGTTGAGGGAGACGTGGACTTATAATGGAGGATTTTTTTCTATTAAACCCATTTTAAAAACGCATTATTTCATACTCCAGTGAATTTACTTCATGCTGAAATATTTATAAGGAGCTAAACTGTTGAACTTTGTGTCAAATATGCATTAGAGTACCACTTTCATGATTTCTAGAAAGATACTCAAAGTGAGAGGCATTAATATTAACAGGATGTGCAAAGAAAGGAATAAAAGAAAAGGAAGAAATCATTGCAATTGATTGGATAGTTGGATCAAAAAAGGATATCTGGGCATCAGATAGAGAGGTACAGAGGTTTATGTAAGACGTTAATCAAAACAGGAGCGGACGATAAGAGGAGAAGATTGGAGAGGAGAGAAGAGGGGTAAAAGAGGAGAGAAGAGACGTAAATGGGAGCTGAGAGGTGAACAGCTAGAAGGAAGACAAGAGGGAAATTGAAGGATACAACACATCTGTTTTGCTTCAGGAAACATAAATGAAACATCCAGGGAGAGTGGAGAGAGGAATGGAGGTTTTCCATTTTAACCATTTAGGTTCCTCCAATGAGATTTCCACCATTTGAATAAAAAATGTGTCATCTAATACTCCTGAGTGCCGACACGAAAAAAAACCCCTCCGCAACTATTTCTTTAAGAGGAGATTACAAATGGGAGGTTAATATAAACAATCGATCACTCACTCACTCACTCACAGAGAATGTCAATCCCAGTGTGTGGGCTTTCTTTTTTTTTTTTTTTTTTTTTTAAATCTATTATGTCTAATTCAGCAGGTCTTTTTCCTGGGGTGTTTCCATGGCAACGCAAATCCCAAAATAACAGAGAATCACTGGTACTCTCTGACCCTGAAAGTGACCTGCCTGCTGGAATATGCATAAGATGAGTCCTGAGAAAAGACTGCAGAGAGTCATCGCTGCATCGGGGGAAGTAAGACACAAATCATGAGAAGCGTCATCAGTGAGAAGTTGCATATTAAAGAACTGGTTTTCCTTTTTCTTTCTTTAATCCATTTGTAATGTTTCCGAATGCTCCCATTTTGGAATTGTGTTTTAATCTTGGTAGCAAAGTATGAATTTGTCACCATGATAGAAATTGTCTTAAATATTTGTTTTAAAGAGAAAAATTGAACCCTTAAAGATGAGAAAGAAGAAACTTATTTTGAGTAAAGCTAAAAATCTGCTATCACAGTTTTATTTGCAGTTAATTAATAAATTAATTAATTAGAGAAAGCATAAAAAAGTGTATGCTAATGGGACATATATCGCAGGTACAGTCTTTATTTTAAATGAGTAATTATAGGAGGCAGTGTAGATATATCAGAGCAGTCAGCACTGAAACATCCAAATAACTGAACCATGCAATGCAAATGTGTATAAAGTACAGTTGGAGCTAACATCATAAATCATAAGAAGTGCCATCACACTGTGTTTTTTACTGGTTGTCGTACTAAATGTTCAATCAGGACTTTTAACTTTTGAGGCTGTTAAAAAGTGACTGAAAGTGAAGTGAAGTCTTAAATCTGCCACTAAGAGCAGCACATCAACAAAATGGCATCAACAGGCTTCCTCCATGTTCACACTGACACATTAAACATCATCTGACGGAGGTAAACAAAGCCTCTAAATGCATATATGTTTCCATGAATCGTAGAGTTTAGAGTTTAAAAGTTAAGTTTACAAGCTGTTATCTTCACCACTGATTTGCTGAAAGTATATTAAGTTTATTTAATTAAAGGATAGCCATAAGTGTGATGACTTATTATTATAATACCTATCTTTAAATTGTTATAAAGCCTCAATCAATGCCTTCAAAGTGCAGGTTTATGTTTATTTTATTACAGCACTATCAGCATATATGTGGTTAAAAATGGACACTGTGATGAGTTCATTCAATTTCTGCTCTTATATACAGTCAACTAAAAACAAACCTGAGTCATATCCAGTTTAGACAACAAGAGGTGACACAATGCTACTTGATCCTGATTGGCTATCGTTATCAGAGAAGTAGCGAGATCCGACCAACCGAGGCTGCTTTTGCATTTGGGAACAAAAAAAAAAAGAAAAAAGAAAAAGAAAGAAAATACTGTTGTCCAACGCTGCCGTATATTTAAAGACAACTTAAAGAAAACTCAGTTAGATATATATATATATATATATATATATATATATATATATATATATATATAATTTTTTCCCTCGAATGCTCGTATGTGTTCAGCGCTCCTCTGAGCTGAGTCTCATCTAAATAAGAACAAACATTTAGCTTGGTTACACAAATGCCACTGCAGATTAATCAAAGCCACTTGTCTTCTGAATGTGGACCTCTGTACACACATCTTCACTCTGGTGTGTGTGTGCACGTGTGTGTGTGTGTGTGTGTGTTGTGTATGGGTGGTTTCCTGCATGAGTGTGTGTGTTTATGCATGTTTAAGTATATGTGTGTGTGTGTCATTTTTGCAGTCAGAAATCCAGATGTGCATCCGCTTGTCATTTACTTGTGTATGTAAGACCACATGCACATCTGCGTTTCTGTGTGTGTGTGTGTGTGTGTGTGTGTGTGTGTGTGCGTTACCTGAGGGCATGTTTCTTCCTTTCGCCTCCATCTCCTCTCCCCCCCGCTGCTGCTGCTGCTGCTGCTGTTCTTCTTCTTCCTCGTCAGTGAAGAGCGCTCCGTAGCCCCGGTCCGAGCCGCCTCCATCCACCGTTTATCCTTCGCTTTACTTGAACCCTTCCCCTTCCTCTCGCTCCTCTGCTGCTTCACCCTCTCTTCTTCTTCTTCTACTTCTTCTCCTTCTTCTTCCTTTTCCTTCTCCTCGCTTTTACCTTTGAGCACTTCTTCTCTCCGGTTCAGCGTGCAGGGGATACTTCACTTGGCGTCCTCTCCTCTCATTGAATTGTCATGGCAGTCATCTTAGCTACTGAAAAAAAAAAAGGAAGAGGTGTGGGGAGGGTAAAAAAGCAGATGAGAGAGAGAGAGAGGGAGAGAGAGAGAGAGAGTGAGAGGAAAGACAGAAAGAGAGATAGAGATAGAGAGAGAGGACAAGATGAGGGAGAGAAAAGAAAGAGTGAGAGAAGAGGAGATGACAAGAAGAGATAGAGGTAAGGAGGGGGGGGGGGGGTGTAAAAGGACGGATCCGATTAACGAACGTGACATGAGTCTTGAAACCAGAGGATGCTCCTGTACAGAAGCATCTCCCATAAAAACATGTTGTCTGTATGATGATGATGATGATGATGATGATGATGATGATGATGATGATACGTCACTGGAAAAAAAAGCCAACAAACAAACAAACAAACAAACATCCAAAAAACCTGATGCCGATGGCAGTAAACGAGCCCCCTGTCAAACAAGAGAAGCTGGTTTTCCTCCACAGAGAGAGAAAGAGAGAGAGAGATAAAGCAATAGAAAAGAACAGGCGATGCAAGAGAGCGTGCTCTATTCCATTGCCATGGCAACAGTGAATTCCAAGTCTATGGTGGAGCTGGTGAGTGTGTGTGTGTGTGTGTGTGTGTGTGTGTGTGTGCATGTGTGTGTGTGTGTGTGTGTGTGTGTGTGTGTGTGTGTGTGTGCATGTGTGTGTGAGTGTGTGCGTGCATGTGTATGTGTGTGTTGGGGGAGTAGAGGGATGGATGTAACAGCTGAGAGGATTTTGCTGAGATTAAAAAAAAAAAAAAAAAAAAAAAAAATGTGGGTGTATTCCACTGGTGTGCAGAAGAGCCTGGATGTCATACATGACAGATTCAAACGCAAACACACACTTACACACTTTCGTATACAGGGTTATGAACATTTGCAAATAGCACGAGAGGATTGAAATTCACGAGAGAGAGAGAGAGAGAGAGAGAGAGAGAGAGAGAGAGAGAGGGAGGGAGAGATGACAGACTTGTGAGTCATTTGCACTGTGGTCACCGTGGTCACCGTGGTCACCGTGTCTCCGCGTGTTTCATCCATCCAACTTTCTTCCTGTTGGTGCGATAGCTTAAATCGCAAGCATTTAACGCTGTTTCATGCTTTGAAATGCACGATTCATATTTCTCAAAAAAGCTGAAAGATCATTCCTACGCCGGGGCTGCTGGGGATTTAATGCCTTGCTTCAAGGCATTTTAGCAAAGCGCCAACTCTCCTGCTTGAACTCTCGTCCTACATTTCAACAAGCAGAGTCGTCCCGATGAGAAAATCCCCGTCAGCACTGACACAGGGTCATGTTTTGCTAGTTCTTTTTTTTTTTTGCAAGCTCTTGCCAAAAACTTCAGGGGCACCTAAAACCCACATGAGAGGCATCAGCAGCAGCTCAGCAGGGTATCCCAAGTTTTTAAATGCCAAAAGCAGATCTAGAGGTGCCTTTGACCACAAACCACCGTTTAGAGACTCCCACTAAGAAACAGCAACATCAGTCATGCCTAAAATATATCATGTGTTTATGTTTGGTGCAGCACAAAAACCTCACAGTGTATAAAGGCCTTAACCCTCCTGTTGTCCTCGAGTCAAGGAAGGAAAGGAGGGAGGAAGGAAGGAAGGATGGAAGATAAGGAGGGAGGAAGGAAGAAGGAAGGAAAGGAGAGAAGGAAGGAAGGAAGGATGGAAGATAAGGAGGGAGGAAGGAAGGAAGAAGGAAGGAAAGGAGGGAAGGAAGGAAGGAAGAAGGAAGGAAAGGAGGGAGGAATGAAGGAAGGAAGGATGGAAGGATGAAGGAAGGAAAGGAGGGAGGAAGGAGGGAAGGAAGGAAGGAAAGGAGGGAGGGAGGGAGGAAGGAAGGAAGAAGGAAGGAAAGGAGGGAGGGAGGAAGGAAGGAAGAAGGAAGGAAAGGAGGGAGGGAGGAAGGAAGGAAGGAAGGAAGGAAGAAGGAAGTAAAGAAGGGAGGGAGGAAGGAAGGAAGGAAGGAAGGAGGGAGGGAGGGAGGAAGGAAGGAAGAAGGAAGGAAGGAAGGAAGGAAGGAAGGAAGGAAGAAGGAAGGAAAGGAGGGAGGGAGGAAGGAAGGAAGGAAGGAAGGAAGGAAGGAAGAAGGAAGGAAAGAAGGGAGGGAGGAAGGAAGGAAGGAAGGAAGGAGGGAGGGAGGGAGGGAGGAAGGAAGGGAGGAAGGAAGGAGGAAGGAAGAAGGAAGGAAAGGAGGGAGGGAGGAAGTAAGGGAGGAAGGAAGGGAGGAAGGAATACTATAGAAATACTTAAAAATTGCAAATCTATCCTTGAACATACAAAAGGCTCTATCGGCATTGTGAATTATGAATGTTGGCTGACAAAAAGTCTTCTTTAAGAGAGAGCTTGGGGTTGAACAAAGGAACGGAGGAATCAGGCTGTCAGTGTTGATTCTCTTTAGCCATGACTACAATCTTTCCCTTAATAATTATTCTTAAGAACTTAAACCATGATCTTTCCCTTAACCCCGACAGAGCAGTTTTTTGTGCCACAAGTCTATCCGAGAAACTAGAAAATGCTGCTATGAATCCTAATCTGTCATTTGCAATGATTATGTTAATAATATATCATAAAACACTAATATGGGTTGCTTTGAAAGGTAAGTTGTTGCTTATTTGGTGTGGAAGTAAACACTTGAAAACGTTGCACAGCATAACCTGCACAACAGAGACTCACCCTACCTATATCTGATTTAGACTTTTCCCAACATGAATGCAAGGTTTGATCTCCGTTACTAGGAATCTAGCGGCCCTGTGAAGGTTTAACCTTCGTGTCGTCCTCCCGGGTCAAATTGACCCCGTCTGTTTTGACTGTTCCTTCCTTCCTTCCTTCCTTCCTTCCTTTCTTCCTTCCTTCCTTCCTTCCTTCCTTCCTTCCTTTCTTCCTTCCTTCCTTCCTTCCTTCCTTCCTTCCTTCCTTCCTTCCTTCCTTCCTTCCTTCCTTCCTTCCTTCCTTCTTGCCTCCCTCCTTCTCTCTTTCTTTCCTCATCCCTGCCTTCCTCTCTTCCTTCTTTCCTCTGTCCGTCTTTCCTTCCTTCCTCCGTTCCTCTTTACCTTTCTCCCTCCCTCCCTCGTTCCTTCTTTCCTCACTCCCTCCTACCTTCCTTCCTTCTTTCCTCCGTCCTTCCTTCCTTTCCTTCCTCCCTCCTTCCTTCCTTAATTCCTTCCTTCCTTCCATCCTTCCATCTTTCCTTCTTTCCTTCCTTTCTTCCTTCCTTCCTCTTTTCCTTTCTCCCTCCCTCCCTCCCTCCCTCCCTCCCTCCCTCCCTCCCTCCCCTTCCTTCCTCCCTCCCTCCTTCCTTCTTTCCTCTGTCCTTCTTTCCTTCCATCCATCCATCCTTCCTTCCTTCCTTCCTTCCTTCCTTCCTTCCATCATTCCTTCCTTCCTTCCATTTTTCCTTCCTTCCTTCCTCCTCCCTTCCTTCCTTGACTCAAGGACAACAGGAGGGTTAAAGTTTGCACTGTTGGTTTTAGATTTAACAGCAAGCGAGTTGAAACATCTGGATAACTGATCTGCCTGTGCAGCTGTCTCTCCTTTGATGAAATATTAACACTGAAGCTCCTGTAAGCAAGATTGTTTTTGTAGCTTTGAAATGTTTTGGATGCACTTGAATCAATTTGTCATCATAGTCAAAGATAATCCTTAATAAAATATGATCTGATTACTAGTTTAAAAAAGGGGAAAAAAACACTTATGATGGACTTTATAGCAGCCGATTAGTTTGATAGCAGATGTCTTACTCGTCTTATCATTCTGAAATAAAACCCAAACCAGCTTTTTAGTCAAGAGCCACTAACAGGAACTATTCTCAGTAACTACAGTGCAAAACTATAAATGCAAATGAAAGCTTTTTAAGACAGCAAGTGAGCAAAGAAAGGAATCCATCCAGAGAAAAAGTGTACAGACTAATGCTTCAATACCTCCAAGTCCACCAGAGAATGAGAGGTTAGATATTAAGTGCTGTCTTGCATTATTTCTGGCTGATGAATTCCTTTAAAAACTTTCAAAAACTCTAAGTAAAAGTGTCAAAGTGTCAATTTGGCTTCTTTTGGTTTGGAGGCACTTAAAGAGAACAAATGTTAATGTACCATTTGTGATGTCATTCTCAGGTTGCTAAGGAGTAACTGTGAAGTCGGAATTTGGGTTTTACTGCTCGGGGAAAACTTGGATGGAGCAAATATGGAAAGGCTGACATCATAGCATTCATCGAGCTTTTCTGAAGATAAATCCAGTGATTGGAAATAGAAATCCAATTTATATCATCGGTAAATCACGACAGAAATCTTTCCCTGCACTCCCTGATCAACGATTCCTCTCACATGTACCGAGGATATAAAGATAGAAGAAGTTGATGATCTTGCAGATAGACTGTTGCTAAGCTTGTCAAATTGATGCTGAAAGCTGACAGGCAGCCTTTTATTTTTTGGAAAATAATGAAATCAAGTCAGTGAGTTCTGGGACTTTGTATAAAGAATGGTTTCTGTCAAATCTAAAAATGAAGCAGACTCCTGGTTATGTATCACGTTGTTTTAACAGCACATTAAGTCAAATATCCTTCTTCGTCTTTGTTGAGTTTAGAAATGATTCATAGTAGTTTATGTCAAATAGATCATATCTCTCTTTATTGCTTTAACCTTTGTGTCGTCCTCCCGGGTCAAATTGACCCCGTCTGTTTTGACTGTTCCTTCCTTCCTTCCTTCCTTCCTTCCTTCCTTCCTTCCTTCCTTCCTTCCTTCCTTCCTTCCTTCCTTCCTTCCTTCCTTCCTTCCGTCTGTCCTTCATTCCTCCCTCCCTCTTCTCTCTTTCTTTCCTTCCTCTCTCTTTCCTCCCTTCCTTCTTTCCTTCCTCCATCCCCCTTTCTTCCTTCCTTCCTTCTGTCCTTTGTTCTATCCTTCCTCCATCCCCCTTTCTTTCCTACCTCCTTCTTTCCTTCCTCCTTCTTTCCTTCCTTCCTTCCTTCTGTCCTTCTTTCCTCCCTCCCTCCTTCCTTTCCTTCCTCCCTTCCTTCTTTCCTCCCTCCTTCTCTCTTTCTTTCCTCCCCCTACCTTCCTCCCTTCCTTCTTTCCTCTGTCCTTCTTTCCTTCCTTCCTCCCTTCCTCTTTTCCTTTCTCCCTCCCTCCTTCCTTCCCGTCCTTCCTCCCTTCCTTCCTTAACTCGAAGACAACATGAGGGTTAAGCTACTGAGACCATATGATCTGAAATCTGATTTAGTAATTCAAAAGAGAATTTCAGAGTTTTGTCAAAGTCAAGTTGAGTAAATATGTGAATCAGAAATTATTGCAATCAAATCTTGCATTGCAGGGTCATAATAGTTTATGTCAAATAGACCATGCTTAAAGCTTTACGATAGTTAATCACAGGAAAACCTTATTGCATAACTAATCAATTAAAATTAAATTAAAAATAAGCTACTATGAGAGTTTTGTCAATCACTTACAGTACATTTCATTGGGAGTGCCATCTAGTGGCCATTAGAGAAACTGCAGCTGTTGCATTCCCTTTAAAGCCCTGGAGAACATCTAGGAGGGCCTGGACCACTACAAAACTCACATTTAAATAGTAATTAATAAAAATCAACATAGCAGACATTATTATTCTTTGCTCGAACCCGATAAAATAAACTTGCTATTCAGACTGACAGTGTGGATTATGAGGTCGGCTCTTGTGGCTCAACACGGAACAAACACATGTTGGAAGGGCTCGCTGGTGGCAGCACAGATGCTCATGATGCAGAGGAGGAAAGTTCAAGGACTAAAAACAGTCACGCTCTGCATCATGAATGCAGCAACGGTATGAATCCTGCCGTGAATACAGAACAGCGGCAGGAACACGGACGCACTGGAGGAGCTCGTTTGTGATGATGATGACAGTTACACATCTGGGAACCAACATCACAAACAAATGTGTCAGAGACTTCAGAGGCCTGACAGGATATTTGAATGTGTGTACAGGTTTCTCTCTATGTGTGAGAATTAAACTACAGCAGGAAATACTGTAACAAAACATCTGTCCGAAGGTAAATCTGTCATTTCATTTCACGGTTTAAAGATTTGTATTCTCTCTCTTTCTCTTGAGTGTGTGAAGCATTTTTAATGGTAAACACTTTACACAATTTATATTAAAGGATTATAGGTCATTACATTTTTATAGAGATATTATATAAGAAGAGTTTCAAAGATAAATTATACGGTCCTGTGGGAGTGTTATGTGTCTTATGTGCTCTTTAAAACTATATAATACAATAGAGAGAAAACCTGTGTTCACATTTTAGAAGAATTATGCAACATTTAACAATTTATATTAAAGGATTGTAGGCCTGTAGAGTTTTATAGATATATTTTGGAAGAATAGTGAGTTTAAAATATGCCTTATATGGACCTGTGGAAGTGTTATAGGAATATTAGAAAGACTAAACTATATGATATAATAGAAAAAAACACCAATGTTCACAATTTAGAGGAATTATGTAATATGATATGAATTGTATAGATTTACAGTATTACAAGGAAAAGAGATTTTTTAAAAG
>NC_084985.1:4173706-4198706 GCF_963691925.1 Scomber scombrus
AGTGAGGAAAGAAGGAAGGAAAGAAGGAAGGGAGGAAAGAAGAAACAGTCAAAACAGACGGGGTCTGTAAAACCCAAAACTAGCTTTTTAGTCAAGAGCCACTTACAGGAACTATTCTCAGTAACTACAGTGCAAAATTATAAATGCAAATGAAAGCTTTTTAAGACAGCAAGTGAGCCAAAAAAGGAGTCCATCCAGAGAAAAAGTGTACAGACTAATGCTTCAATACCTCCAACTGCACCAGAGAATGAGAGGTTAGATATTAAGTGCTGTCTTGCATTATTTCTGGCTGATGAAATCCTTTAAAAACTTTCAAAAACTCTAAGTAATAGTGTCAAAGTGTCAATTTGGCTTCTTTTGGTTTGGAGGCACTTACTGTAGAGAGAACAAATATTAATGTACCATTTGTGATGTCATTCTCAGGTTGCTAAGGAGTAAATGTGAAGTTTGAATTTGGGTTTTACTGCTCGGGGAAAACTTGGATGGAGCAAATATGGAAAGGCTGACATCATAGCAATCATCGAGGTTTTCTGAAGATAAATCCAGTGATTGGAAATAGAAATCCAATTTATATCATCGGTAAATCATGACAAAAATCTTTCCCTGCACTCCCTGATCAACAATTCCTCTCCTATTTACCGAGGATACAAAGATAGAAGAAGTTGATGATCTTGCAGATAGACTGTTGCTAAGCTTGTCAAATTGATGCTGAAAGCTGACAGGCAGGCTTTTTATTTTTGGAAAATAATGAAATCAAGTCAGTGAGTTCTGGGACTTTGTATAAAGAATGGTTTCTGTCAAATCTAAAAATGAAGCAGACTCCTGGTTATGTATCACGTTGTTTTAACAGCACATTAAGTCAAATATCCTTCTTCGTCTTTGTTGAGTTTAGAAATGATTCATAGTAGTTTATGTCAAATTGATCATATCTCTCTTTATTGCTTTAACCTTTGTGTCGTCCTCCCGGGTCAAATTGACCCCGTCTGTTTTGACTGTTCCTTCTTTCCTTCTTTCCTTCTTTCCTTCCTTCCTTCCTTCCTTCCTTCCTTCCTTCCTTCCTTCCTTCCTTCCTTCCTTCCTTCCTTCCGTCTGTCCTTCCTCCCTCCCTCCTTCTCTCTTTCTTTCCTTCCTCTCTCTTTCCTCCCTTCCTTCTTTCCTTCCTCCATCCCCCTTTCTTCCTTCCTTCCTTCTGTCCTTTGTTCTATCCTTCCTCCATCCTCCTTTCTTTCCTTCCTCCTTCTTTCCTTCCTTCCTTCTGTCCTTCTTTCCTCCCTCCCTCCTTCCTTTCCTTCCTCCCTTCCTTCTTTCCTCCCTCCTTCTCTCTTTTTTTCCTCCCCCTACCTTCCTCCCTTCCTTCTTTCCTCTGTCCTTCTTTCCTTCCTTCCTCCCTTCCTCTTTTCCTTTCTCCCTCCCTCCTTCCTTTTTTCCTCTGTCCTTCCTTCCTACCTTTCCTTTCCTCCCATCCTTCCCTCCTCCCTCCCTCCTTCCCTTCCTTCCTCCCTTCCTTCCTTAACTCGAAGACAACAGGAGGGTTAAGCTACTGAGACCATATGATGTGAAATCTGATTTAGTAATTCAAAAGAGAATTTTCAAAGTCGAGTTGAGTAAATATGTGAATCTAGAAATTATTGCAATCAAATCTTGCATTGCAGGGTCATAATAGTTTATGTCAAATAGACCATGCTTAAAGATTTATGGTAGATAATCACAGGAAAACCTTATTGCATAACTAATCAATATAAATAAAATTAAAAATAAGCTACCATAAGAGTTTTGTCAATCACTTACAGTACATTTCATTGGGAGTGCCATCTAGTGGCCATTAGAGAAACTGCAGCTGTTGCATTCCCTTTAAAGCCCTGGAGAACATCTAGGAGGGCCTGGACCACTACAAAACTCACATTTAAATAGTAATTAATAAAAAACAACATAGCAGACATTATTATTCTTTGCTCAAACCCGATAAAATGAACTTGCTATTCAGACTGACAGTGTGGATTATGAGGTCGGCTCTTGTGGCTCAACACGGAACAAACACATGTTGGAAGGGCTCGCTGGTGGCAGCACAGATGCTCATGATGCAGAGGAGGAAAGTTCAAGGACTAAAAACAGTCACGCTCTGCATCATGAATGCAGCAACGCTATGAATCCTGCCGTGAATACAGAACAGCGGCAGGAACACGGACGCACTGGAGGAGCTCGTGGGAGCGTTTGTGATGATGATGACAGTTACACATCTGGGAACCAACATCACAAACAAATGTGTCAGAGACTTCAGAGGCCTGACAGGATGTTTGAATGTGTGTACAGGTTTCTCTTTACGTGTGAGAATTAAACTACAGCAGGAAATACTGTAACAAAACATCTGTCCGAAGGTAAATCTGTCATTTCATTTCACGGTTAAAGAGTTATATTCTCTCTCTTTCTCTTCAGTGTGTGAAGCATTTTTAATGGTAAACACTTAACAATTTATATTAAAGGATTATAGGTCATTACATTTTTATAGAGATATTATATAAGAAGAGTTTCAAAGATACATTATACGGTCCTGTGGGACTGTTATGTGTCTTATGTGCTCTTTAAAACTATATAATACAATAGAGAGAAGACATTTTAGAGGAATTATGCAACACTTAACAATTTATATTAAATGATTGTAGGCCTGTAGAGTTTTATAGATATATTTTGGAATAATAGTGAGTTTAAAATATGCCTTATATGGACCTGTGGAAGTGTTATGGGAATATTAGAAAGACTAAACTATATAATATAATAGAAAAAAACACCAATGTTCACAATTTAGAGGAATTATGAAATATGATGTGAATTGTATAGATTTACAGTATTGCAAGGAAAATAGATTTTTTTTAAAAAGGAAAGAGATAGGTGAAACTTTTGTGTTTTTAATCAAATATATTGATATTGTGCACAAACTCCAGCTGCAGCAAAGTGCAACTCGATAAGAAAACAGGATCAGTTTTCTTCCTCCAGTATAATATTCAATACTCAGACAAAGAAATCTAAATCCAGAGCTGTTTCTGGAGCCCACACTCTGTACATCCCCCGCCTGCACAAAGGATCCTATACACATACTATAAGACACACTATACCTGCCCTCAGCTGGGTAACAAAAGGATGAGAAGAACATCATTCACAGTAAGTTTACATGGTGTGATGTTCTCATTTGACACAATAAATGTTGATTAAAATGTCCTCCAGTTAAAACTACATAAACTAATAGAAGGTATTGTATATTATAGTGAGTATATAGTGACCACTCTGTCCTATGTGATGATTTCTCCTTTGGCTTACCTTGCAAAACGTCTTGAAACTGCTCTTCTTAACTTTGCTTTGTTATGTGAAGCTTTGCTGGATGAAAACAGTTTGAAATAGTTTATTAAAAAAGCGGTTCGCCCTCGATTCCACATGTTTTTTTTTTTTAAATCAAAAGTACAGTGCGTACATGTGGCGCGCGCTCCTCTCCATGTCGAAGCATGCGCGCGCATCGATCGTTCGTCGCGCGGACTGATGCTGGCTTGATTGATGCCGTCATGTCGTTCATATGTTAAATATAGAGCTAATGTATCGGTGGTCGGTTAAAATATGTATATAGATCAGATATATAATCAATGAGAAGCTTACCTTTGCACCTTTGCAGCAGGGAACTTTTGCAGGCGGTGGTGATGCAGGTAGCAGCGCGAGAGAGAGCGCGAGAGAGAGAGAGATGAACTTGGAGGTGGAGGAAGAAGGATGTTAGGATGTGAGTGTGTGTAGCGATGCATGTGAGTGTCAGTGTGGGTGGTGGTGGGGGGGGGGGGGGGGGGGTTCTCTTTTTTTCTGTTTTTCTTTCTGTATGTTACCACAGATTGAACACATTGTGAAAGTTTCCTCTTCAATGGCTTTAACAGCTTTTGTAAATGTGTGGCTCATCATGTACAGTACATGATGTGCGAGGATGTGATGTGTGATGTGTGATGTGGAGGCTGATGCTGACTGACTGAGGGAACAGGTGCTTTTTTATTGTAATACTAGCAGGTTGGCAGCGGTGTGACCAAATCTAATGTCTTCAGACAAAACGAGACGAGTCCATGTCTAAATGTGTCTCAGCTCTAAATGTTGGAAACCAGGTCAAATCACAACACATCAGCAGGGGTGCTGCTACAGTTTCTGGGTTCCCAGATGACAGATCCCTCAAGGGTCCCCAAACTGTAATTATCTTTAACCTCAGACATGCAGAGACCCTGATCTGCTCCTGATTAACTGAATCATTCAATCAATCAGACCTCAACAACTCCTCTCCTTTGCATGTATTGTACTGATTTTAATTAAAATGTTTGAATTAAAATCAACATATCTTTAAGTGGAGTCTTTTTGGCTTTGATCTCACACTGTTGCTGACCCAGTTATCACTACCCAACTATTCAGTTCACATGTTAATGTTACTCCTTTCATCCCCTGTATTAACTTGGGGAAGTAACATCTGTATTTTAACTTGGAAAACTATAATCTTAGAGGAAATCTCTGTAGGTAGCAGGACAGTTTCATAAAGTGACCATAAATGTGGCTATTTCTGATGTATTGCCTGTTATTCCACTGTCCAATTAATGTAATAGGTCTCTAAAATGGTTGATTAATACTTATTATATGTAAATGTACAGAAATGTATTTGATTTTATTTGACGTTTTTATACAGTCATTCTTAGTTATATACATAAAAGAACAATATTTTAGTATTAGATTATTGTAGACAGACTGGGTTATTTAACCCTCCTGTTGTCCTCGAGTCAAGGAAGGAAGGAAGGGAGGAAGGAAGGAGAGAAGGAAGGAAAGGAGGAAGGGAGGAAGGAAGGAAATGAGGGAGGAAGGAAGGAAGGTAGGGAGGAAGGAAGAAGGAAGGAAAGGAGGGAAGTAGGAAGGAAGAAGGAAGGAAAGGAGGGAGGGAGGAAAGAAGGAAGGAGGGAAGGAGGGAGGAAGGAAGGAAGGAAGGAAGGAAGGAAGGAAGGGAGGGAGGAAGAAGGAAGGAAAGGAGGGAGGGAGGAAGGAAGAAGGAAGGAAAGGAGGGAGGAGGGAAGGAAAGAAGGAGGGAAGAAAGGGGGATGGAAGAAGGAAATAAGGAAGGAAGGACAGACAGAAGGAAGGAAGGGAGGAAAGAAGAAACAGTCAAAACAGACGGGGTCAATTTGACCCAGGAGGACGACAGGAAGGTTACATTTACAGAGATTAACCTGGAAGGTAATTGTTTTTCATGTATTATAACGTGATGTGTTTTCCAGCGGTTTAATGCACATTTATTAACAATAATATACTGTAATTTAATTTATTTATTACTTGTTATTTTGTGTTATAGTTAATCACTGTAATTTGATGCCGAGATTAATTCGTCTTGACAATCAAGATATGGGTTGTGCACAAATTAGTGCAATGTAAAAATGGATATAAAATAATATTGTATGGGTGTGTTTACAGGGAGTTGATTGTTGGATTTTGGTTTTCAAATAAAGATAAATAAAGAATTTTTTTTCAGAATTTTGGGTCACAAGCTTAATTTGAGTTTTATAGGATACTCTAATCTGTGTTTTTAGCTTTTCATGCATCTCATTCTGTTAGTTATGAATGATCCCGTCTCTCATTCATTAAGTCAATTGGTTGGTGTGAAAAGAATCAATATGCTCCGACACACAGTGAGGTAATCAGTGTCTCTGACTCTGAGTCCAAAAGTCAACACTGTGCCAGTACGTCCAAATCCATATTCATCAAAGTCAGTTTAACACTTTTTAAATAGTTAATCAAAGTGGCGTCAGTCCTGTGGGCAGACAAACAAATCTATGAATGCTGAAGTGTATCCAAACATTAAAAACATGATAAACATGACATCATATAATAATCATAATATAGTAGTGCTCCTCTTTATTAAATTGTGATATTATAGCATCAATATTGATTAAATAATATACAACTACACTTAGTCATTTTGTAGCAATTTTAACCATTTAAGGGGACATAACAAGCTTTTTTAACCCTCCTGTTGTCCTTAAGTCAAGTAAGGAAGGGAGGAAGAAGGAAGGAAGGGAGGAAGGAGGGAGGAAGGAAGGAAGGGAGGAAGATGGAAGGATGGAAGGGGGGAAGGAAGGAAGGAAGGAAAGAAGGAAGGAAGGAAGGTAGGAGGGAGGAAAGAAGGAAGGAAGGAAGGTAGGAGGGAGGGAGAAAGGAAAAGAGGAAGGGAGGAAGGAAGGAAAGAAGGACAGAGGAAAGAAGGAAGGGAGAAAGGTAGGGGGGAGGAAAGAAAGAGAGAAGGGAGGGAGGGAGGAAAGAAGGAAGGAAGGAAGGAAGGAAGGAAGGAGGGAAGAAAAGAAGGAGGGAGTGAGGAAAGAAGGAAGGAAGGGAGGAAAGAAGGAACAGTCAAAACAGACGGGGGTCAATTTGACCCGGGAGGACGACACGAAGGATAAACATGTTTACGTTTATGATGCTCAGATCTGAAACATGGTTAAAGCCAGGTCTTCAGTCTGCTCTGAATGCTCTATTTACAAAGTGTTGCCCCTACTAACTCCTCAAGATGACCTCAACCAATGGCCGTCTGTTTCATAGCCTTTGTCACTTGCATATTTCAGATTGGATTTTGGGCTTGAACCATGAATGTATGGATGCCAGTAAGAGCTCAGCCAGTAGCCGATTTCCCCCAGTGGCCACTCACGGTATTGCAGCAAAAAATCCTAGTGCTGCCCAAAAAGCATTTCTTCTCATAGACCACCATTGTAAAAGATACGACTATAAAACAGTTGACAGGACGCCTCAAACAGCAAAAAAGATCCATTGTGACTCTTTCTGTAATGAATATTTGATCCATTGAGGTTTTATATATGTATAAAACTTTCCTCGAAAAGAGACTTAAAAATCTGAGTTTAAAGAGACAGGAGCTCAAACTGCCTGTTTCAGACGGAGGCTGAACTGAGGGGCTGCATAAAGGACCAGTATAAGATAAATAAACTGTTTTTGAACTGTTAAATCATGCTCAGATTGTTAGGGTTTCGCTCTTAGGACCAAATAAGCAGGACACAGCCACGGATGCCAACTCAGTGCAAACAGAGTTTATTTGGGGTTAGAGCGTAGATGGAGTGGATGTGGGAGAGTGGGACCTGGGACCAGGAACAGGATTCAACGGCTGGCTGGAGAGCGACCGGGCAAGAAAGGTGGATCTGAGGCAGAGACAAAACAGGAGTTAAACAGGTCTTCCAAACAACAGCTAAACTAAGGTAAGTATATCTAGATTTAGCCAAGCTGTGTACCACATGGGTAAACAGACGATCTGGAGATGAATGGGATGAAGAACCGGTCTTAAATACTGCAGCAGCTTGTTGAGAAGATGAGGTGATTGAGGCCAGGTGTGAAGAACCAGCAAGGGAGGAACCAGGGAGGTTACACACACACACACACACACACACACACACACACACACACACACACACACACACACACACACACACACACACACACACACACACACACACACACACACACACACACACACACACACACACACACAGAGACAAACACAAAGGGGAGGGGAGAGAATGCAGATTCCTAACACAGATATTCCCATATAACCCAACAATTAGGGCTGGGCAACAAATCAATATATTGATATGGTGATATTTTATAGATATCGTCTTAGATTTTGAATATTGTAATATAGTGATAAGAAATAAATGTTGCATTACAGAACAAATTTAATGTTCTGAGCTTAACAGACTGTTCTATTATCTGCCTTTATCCACTTACTCATTATACCGAGAATATAAATATAAACCTGGAAATGTGCATGATATGTCTCTTTTAATAGAGTTATAAAGATGGATTTCCTGAGTTCATCACAGAGTCAGGATTGTGGCAAATCCAGGCTTTTAATGGAGCCTCGATTTCTGATTCTAGCTATCAAAGTGTCCCATTACATACGGGCATCATGTCAGTAAACAAGAATAAATAATGGATTTTGCTCAGTAGATATTTTAAGGCAATATCTTCAATGTCTTTGTCAGGCACATGCTTTTTTCATTGCTCTCTTTCTCTTTCTGCACGAGTAGAAGACACAAGAGAAAGAAGAAAGGAATGAGAGAGGAATGAGCATGGAGAGGAGAACAGACAGGTAGAACAAGACAGCCTTTACAGGTTTAATAAGGAACAGTGAGGGAGTTAAACTAAGACAGATAGTCAATATGGATCAGAAGGCAGCCAGGGGAAAGTGGGGAGAGTTGAGAAATGTGTGTGTGTGTGTGTGTGTGTGTGTGTGTGTGTGTGTGTGTGTGTGTGTGTGTGTGTGTGTGTGTGTGTGTGTGTGTGTTAAAGGGAATATAGAGAGGAAAGGGGAGCCAGAGTAATAAAGACAGACAGAGAAGAAATCAATGCCTCAGACCAAGAAAGACAAACATTTAGAAATGAAGTGCAGTCCTTTCTCTGTAGTCACAGTAAAAAAAAAAAAAAAAAAAGCCAGTCTGCCAGAACTTCCAGTGACATTCACAGTCCAGTCACACAAGCAGCCGGCAGCAGATTAAACAAGATTAAGGAGACTGTCATAACAAAACCCACCTCACTTATAGGTAAACAAGCATTAGCAGTAGAAATGTACTTTACTGTCCAAAAGTAGAAGATATGCAAAGTTGTTTTTACACAGGTTGGTTAGATTTCCTGTCAGCATATTAATTTATTTTATATACTCGGAGCTACGAATGGTGCAACGTCAACATGGGAAGACTTAACCTTCCTGTCGTCCTCCCGGGTCAAATTGAGCCGGTCTGTTTTGACTGTTCCTTCATTCCTCCCTTACTTCCTTCTTTCCGTCTGTCGTTCCTCCCTCCCTCCCTCCGTCCCTCTTCCTTTCCTTCTTTCCTTTCCTTCCTCTCTTCCTTCCTTCCTTCCTTCCTTCCTTTCTTCCGTCTGTCCTTCCTCCCTCCCTCCTTCCTTCTTTCCTCCCCCTACCTTCTTCCCTTCCTTCTTTCATCTGTCCTTCTTTCTTTCCTTCCTCCCTTCCTCTTTTCCTTTCTCCCCCCTTCCCTCCCTCCCTCCCTCCTACCTTCCTTCCTTCCTTCTTTCCTCCGTCCTTCAATCCTTCCTTTCCTTCCTCCATTCCTTCTTTTCTTTCCTCCCTTCCTTCCCCCCTCCTTTCCTTCCTTCTTCCTTCCTTCCACCCTTCCTTCCTTCTTCCTTCCTTGACTCGAGGGCAACAGGAGGGTTAAATGTCTAGTGCTGACCGACTGATTCCTCAAACTAACACCTGCTCCCTTTCTGCTAAGCTGACCATTATTGGCTCATCAGTGCCTAAAAAATAAATAAATAATATATGCAGCTATTTCCACTGGGACTAACTTCTCATGGTGTTTGATATTCTAGAAACTTGCCCAAATTGCGACAGACCAGCTGCTCAAACAGGAATCTGCCTCAACAAAATGCTTGGCTGTGATCAGAGGAGTCTCCTCCTGCTGCTGCTGCTGCTGCTGCTGCTCAAATGAAAGCTGCAGCTGTGAGCTCAGCAAAGCACAGACGAGCATTACATCATCATCCTCACACCTAGATGTACCAGCACGTTCTGAGAGAAACTTGCAAACTTTTTTAATTAGCCAGTTATCTGAAATCTCTGAAGGAATAAAGGCTGCCCAAAATAAAATAAGAGCAGATAATTTGAGCACCTCTGAATAGCAATGGAGCAGCTGTACAGATGTGGTTGATTATTCTGGTTGATTAAACTTCCTGTCGTCCTCCCGGGTCAAATTGACCCCGTCTGTTTTGACTGTTCCTTCTTTCCTCCCTCCGTTCCTTCCTTCCTTTCCTTCCTCCCTTCCTTCTTTCCTTCCTTCCTTCCTTCCTCCCTTCCTCTTTTCCTTTCTCCCTACCTCCCTTCTTTCTTTTCTTTCCTCCCTTCCTTCCTCCCTCCTTTCCTTCCTTCTTCCTCCCTCCCTTCCTGCCTCTTTTCCTTTCTTCCTTCCTTCATTCCTTCGTTCCTTCGTTCCTTCCTTCCTTCCTTCCTTCCTTCCTTCCTTCCTTCCTTCCTTCCTTCCTTCCTTCCTTCCTTCCTTCCTTCCTTCCTTCCTTCCTTCCTTCCCTCCCTCCTTCCTTCCTCCTTTCCTTCCTTCTTCCTCCCTCTTTTCCTTCCTTCCTTCCTTTACTTCCTTCCTTCCCTCCTTCCCTCCTTCCTCCCTTCCTCCCTTCCTCCTTCCTTCCTTCCTTCCTTCCTTCCTTCCTCCCTCCTTTCCTTCCTTCATCCCTCCTTTCTTTCCTTCCTTCCTTCCTTCCTTCCTTCCTTCCTTCCTTCCTTCCTTCCTTCCCTTCCTCCTTTCCTTCCTACATCCCTCCATTCCTTCCTTCCTTCCTTCTTTTCTTTCCTTCCTTCTTCCTGCCTTCCCCCCTCCCTTCCTCCTTTCTTTCCTCCCTTCCTTGACTCGAGGAGGGTTAAGCTTCCAGGTGTGAAACAGAGATGCTTGACTGACATCTCTCTAAATCTCTTGTTAGATTTGCTGCATTTCACACACACACACACACACACACACACACACACACACACACACACACACACACACACACACACACACACACACACACACACACACACACACACACACACACACACACACACACACACACTAAAGAGGTCTAATTAGCTAAAGTGACAACACCTGCATGGAGGGAGCTGACCTTTATACGATGTGTCCTGTGGAGCTTCTCACAAAATGCAAATTATGTTTTCATTTAACCTTCGTGTCGTCTTCCCGGGTCAAATTGACCCCGTCTGTTTTAACTGTTACTTCTTTCCTTCTTTCCTTCCTTCCTCCCTCCCTCCTTCCCTTCTCTCTTTCTTTCCTCCCTTCTTTCTTTCCTTCCTCCATCCCCCTTTTCCTCCATCCTTCTGTCTTTCCTTCCCTCCTTCCTTCCTGCATTCCTTTCCTTCCTCCCTTCCTTCTTTCCTCCCTCCCTCCTTTTCCCTTTCTTTCCTCCCCCGACCTTCATCCCTTCCTTTTTTCCTCTGTCTTTCTTTCCTTCCTGCCTCCCTTCCTCTTTTCCTTTTCTCCCTCCTACCTACCTTCCTTCCTTCTTCCTCCCTTCCTTCCTTCCTTTCTCCCTCCTTTCCTTATTACTTCCTCCTTTCCTTCCTCCCTTCCTTCCTTCCTTGACTCGAGGACAACAGGAGGGTTAAGTAATTATTAGGGTCAAAATAAACCAAATTGAAACAGTCTTTCTCATCTCTAATGAAGTGCAGCACTGTGACCCCGGTGTATTTCTCTAAGTGTTTAAGCCATGTATTTAATGGAATTACCAAATGAATCAATTAAATCATAATTGATGAAAAGAAATATAATTTAACAGGTCAAAAGTATCTTTTATCTTCCAACAATGCATTTAGTAAAACATGCAGGTGTGTATAAAGAGCTCAGACACAACTGTAGTAAAAGCTGTCGTCTTAACCCTTTAAATACTGTTCAGGGTCAAATTATCTCTGTATCTATTGACATGTGTTTTAGTTAACCTTCCTGTCGTCCTCCCGGGTCAAATTGACCCCGTCTGTTTTGACCTGTTCCTTCTTTCCTCCCTCCCCTCCTTCCTTCCTTCCTTCCTTCCTTCCTTCCTTCCTTCCTTCCTTCCTTCCTTCCTTCCTTCCTTCCATCTGTCCTCCCTCCCTCCCTCCCTCCTTCTTTCCTTCTTTCTTTCTTTACTTCCTTTCCTTCCTCCACCCCCCTTTCTACCATCCTTCTGTCCTTCCTTCCTTCCTTCCTTCCTTCCTTCCTTCCTTCCTTCCTTCCTTCCTTTCCTTCCTCCTTTCCTTCTTTCCTTCCTCCATCCCCCTTTCTACCATCCTTCTGTCCTTCCTTCCTTCCTTCCTTCCTTTCTTCCTTCCTTCCTTTCCTTCCTCCCTTCCTTCCTCCATCCCCCTTTCTACCATCCTTCTGTCCTTCCTTCCTTCCCCCTTCCTTCCTTCCTCCCTCCCTGCCCTCCCCTCCTTCCCTCCCTCACTCCTTCTCTCTTTCTTTCTTCTCCCCCTTCCTTCCTCCCTTCCTTGTTTCCTCTATCCTTCTTTCCTTCCTTCCTCCCTTCCTTTCTTTCCTTCCTCCATCCCCTTTTCTACCATCCTTCTGTCCTTCCTTCCTTCCCTCCTTCCTTCCTTCCTTCCTTCCTCCCTTCCTTCCTTCCTTCCTTCCTTCCTTCCTTCCTTCCTTCCTTCCTTCCTTTCCTTTCCTTCCTCCCTTCCTTCTTTCCTCCCTCCCTTCCTCCCTCCCTCCTTCTCTCTTTCTTTCTTCCCCCTTCCTTCCTCCCTTCCTTGTTTCCTCTATCCTTCTTTCCTTCCTTCTTCCATTCCTTTCTCTCTCCCTCCATCCTTCCTTCTTTCCTCCCTCCCTCCTCTCCTTCCTTCCTCCCTCCTCTCCTTCCTTTTTCCCTCCCTTCCTTCCTCCCTTCCTTGTTTCCTCTATCCTTCTTCCCTCCCTTCCTTCCTTCTTCCCTCCCTTCCTTCCTTGACTCGAGGACAACAGGAGGGTTAAATTAATAGTTAATAGTTTTAATAAGATAGTAGTTATGAGGATTTCTTTTTATGATGTAGCAGTGAAGACTGATGGCTCTAATGGTTATACAATAAACCCCACAGCTCCATAAAGTTCTGCTCATTTTCACATTACATTAAATAACATTTAAAAAAGAGATGAAAAATGACTAAAAAGAGACTTAACTTGACTAATGAAACCCCAAAACTACCAAAAAGAGACATACAAATTACTAATAGAGACTTAAATTGACTATTGAAACCTAATTGCTACCAAAAAGAGATGACAAAATGACCAAAAACATCTAGTTACCATAGCAACTTAGAGATGGAGTGACTAAAGAGACTCAAAACTACCATTTCCAACGACATTTCAATCATTATTGCTATGTTATATTTCCATGTCTTAGGTAAAATAGGACATGATATTGTGTGATAGGAGATGTTTAGTGGTGTAAAAGCTAAAAAATACACTCTCTCTGCTCTCTGAAACATGAATCAAGGTTTAATCACATTTATTGATCAGTCAGATCGACTATTGATGCTTTCTGTGATACTGTGAGGGTAGAATATGAACAGCATGTAAGGGTTAACCAACTTCCTTGTTCAAAGTACAGACATTCGTATCTAAATCTATACGTTTTGCACAGAATTGTTATTTTAGCACATTAATCCCCCCGAAATGCATTGATTAAAAAAACATTAATGCAAATAGGAGGCTGGAACCAGGCAAGCTTTATTGGTTTTAAACTTAACAAAACACTGCTGGCAGATTTAAAAAAACACACTCCTGCAGGAATGATGAAAACAAAACAAAAATCTCTATTTCAAAACTCACGTTTATATAATTATATGGTTTTTGACGCGTGTTGAGTCCGTCTCAACACATACTGCAGATGACCATGTAAACCTGTTCTCAACCTATATATATAATGTAAACATGTCTTTTTTGGGTAGACTGCATACAGCATGTTCAGTATGGATATTTACACCTCTAAATCACAGTTTGAAGAAATGTCTGCAAGTAAACATTTCAAAAAGTGAAGAGCTCTCCACGTCTCTGCTGTGATGCATCTTCAAAAGTTGGATCTTATAGCAGGAAAACTCTTCAGCAAAAATCAGCTACATAAATATATATATGACTGTATGTAACTATTCAACACATCCTCATAAATAAACGACCACATACGTCGATTGTACCGCAGCGCACTCCACAACAACCCATACTGTAGGAGCGTTGACCAATATCTGTGCTTTTTTAAAACTGTTTCAAATCAAAAAAGATAATTTATGGTGTGTAAATATAACATCTGGTTAAGTTTAGGCACAAAAAAACCTGTTGGTTAGGGTTAGGGTTCGGGTTAGGGATTGGTTAAAAAGACACTTGAAACATGGCATGGGTTATTGTAACTACTTCCTTAGAATGTAGGCAATCCTTATCGTCATGGCAACAGTAAACACCACTACAATTGTAGTAGTGCTTTTTGGAAAAAACTGTCCTGAAACATGACATGGGTTATAGTTACTTCTTCCTTAGAATGTTGGCAATCCTTATCGTCATGGCAACAGTAAACACCACCACAATTGTAGTAGTGCTTTTGGAAAAAAACTGTCCTGAAACATGACATGGGTTATAGTTACTTCTTCCTTAGAATGTAGGCAATCCTTATCGTCATGGCAACAGTAAACACCACCACAATTGTAGTAGTGCTTTTTGGAAAAAAACTGTCCCGAAACATGACACTCGTGGCTAGAGACAGGAGGCGAATATCAGTCTCCTGTCTCCAGCTAAGTCCACTTTTTGCCGTCCTCCTATTAAGGAAATTTGTCATTTTTTAAAATAATGATGTCATCGGAAATGCGTCACTAACTGCAGGTCATAATTACCTGTCTGTCACTAACTGTCCGTAACTATAGGACGTTTTTTGTCAGTTTGAATTTTCGACCTATGTTGTCGTTTTTTTTCTTTTTGAGGATGAACTGGTTTGTGTGTGTGTGTGTGTGTGTGTGTGTGTGTGTGTGTGTGTGTGTGTGTGTGTGTGTGTGTGTGTGTTCACTACATATAGCAAGAATGCTCAGCTTTGGCAATTAAAAACAAACATCTCAAAAAACCAGCGAAAAAGCTTCTCGGCTGCTAAATGATTTTCCTAGTTAAAGTTTTACATAGCAAATATCCATAAAAGATGCTAACACTGCAGTTAATTGCTACACTGTTCTTTCTTTAACAGTACCACAGGTTGTATAAGCATAACATTTTTTCCCCCCTCGTATAGGTCTAAAAATGGCTACAAACAAATGCCCTGTCTTGGGGCACAATTGTTAATATGCTACAAAAAATCAAGCAATCTTTTTAAATACGGGACTAAAAGTCACTGTGCATGAGAACTTCAATGGGAGTCTAACTGAAAAAGCCTCTTGAATGTCAATCACTGTACACAAAGATATGCAAAAAGCCCTGAACTTTATAGGTTTTTCTTAACGCTATAGCAATACGAATATATTTTTTAGACAACAGTAACAGTGTGCTTCCAACTTTTTGTCGGGACATAAACCCTTCCTTCCTGCTTCAACATGTAAAATATCCATCATAACATGGACTGTGGATGTATTAAGAGAGCTGGATAATGTGTCACCCATGGACTGTATATAAGAAATAGACGTAACATCCGTGACGTCAACCATTGGTTTATGGACTGCTGCTCGGAAGCCAATAGTTTTGGATCTGGGCAGCGCCATCTTGAAAATTTTAGGTGCATGCTGGGTAAAAAGACCCCCATAGATTCTACTTATATGGGCATCAGGAGGGGCATGAGGCGCCCTCCTGAACCTGTGAACCAATCAACCTGTCAATCATGACGTAGCCACGCCCTAATGCATACCCTGCTTTATCGTCACATATAAAATCAGGGAGGCCAAAATGTCCCAAATGAACATCATACTGCATTGAAGAAGGCTTTAAACTAGCGATTGAGACCATAAACACATTTTGAAAACGTTTACTGAGGTTAGAAATCAAGTGAGAAGTTGGTGAATTCTCCATTGACTTGTATAGAGACGGAAGTCCTTTTGACACCAAAACGGTCGCCCCCTGGTGGCCTTTTGATAGAATGCAGTTTTAAGTTACTTCCTCGTTGGCCTCATTGCAGAGGACAGGAACTCCCCGCCTGGTGTCACCAATGTTTCCTAGTGGCCACTTTGGGTATTGCAGCAATTTAATCCCCTGCAGCCCAAAATCCATCTTCACCATAGCCCACCATTATAAAATAGACACATCAAACTGCTAAATAAAGTCAATTATTGCTCTTTGTGTTATGCATTTTGAATCCACAAAAGTCTTATATGTGCAGAACTTTACCAGAGCATAGAAAAGAGATTTTAAAGTATGCAAGGTCATCCCAATGTAAAGCCTATGTGCCAAAACGGGTGAGCAATTTGAATTTGAATGAATAAGCTCCATCTTTGAGTCCAGTATCCAAGTTCCTATAATACAATGGTGTCCAACTCTGCTCCTGGAGAGCTACTACCCTGCATATTTTAGGTGTCTCCTCAATCTAACACACCTGATTCTAATTATTAACTCGTTAGCAAGCTGGCGAAGCTCGTCAAAGGGTTTGATAATGAGTTAATAATTAGAAACAGGTGTGTTAGATTTGGAAGACACTTAAAGCATGCAGGGCAGTAGCTCTCCAGAAGCAGCGTTTTTGTATATTCTGGGTAAAAGGGAAAAGTATTTTTACAGGTTTCGGATGTAAAAACGGGTTAAATTTGACCGTGAACAACGTAAAATAAGGCTCAAGTGTACCAGGTGAACACAATCAGGATAATTAGGGGTGACAGAGGGTTGAACCAAACAGCCAATTAGTGAGGAGAAAAAAGGAAAATGAGGTAAGTGAGGAAAAGGAACTTCATTGTTGTTGAAGTCTGACTGTAGAAATCAAAACCATTTTTTTCCTCCAGATTAAGATGAATTAAATTAAATCTGAAGAATCAACATTCTTGACATTTTGGATGAATATGCATCAAATATATTTCCTTTTTTTTTGTATATTCTGGGTCACATTAGGGGAAGATATTTCATTTCAGGCTAAAAGAAAAAAGTGTTTTGACAGCTCTCTGATGTAGAAATGAACTAAATTAAATGTGAAGAATGACAATTTGATCAATATGTGTCAAATATATTTCCTTTTTTGTATTTTCTGGGTAAAATTAAAAAGTATTTTTTACAGCTTTTGGATGTAAAAATGGGTCAAATTGGACCCTGAACAGTATGTAAAGGGTTAAATAAGGCTCTAATGTAACAGGTGAACACAATCAGGACAATTAGCGAGGAGAAAAAAAGAAAGTGAGGAAAAAGAAGTAGTTACAGTCTGACTGTAGAAATCAAAACCATTTTTTTTCTCCTCCAGATTAAGGTTAATTAAATTAAATGTGAATAAAAGAACATTCTTGAAATTTTGGATGAATATGCGTCAAATATTTTTCCTTTTTTGCAAAATCTGGGTCACATTAGGGGAAGAAATTTCAGGCTAAAAGAAGAAGTATTTTGTATAGTTCTCAGATGTAAAAGTGGGTCAAATTGGCCCCTGAACAGTATGTAAGGGTTATATAGACGATGATCTCTGGTGTCTTTATGCCTCTTAAACCTCCTCCTACCAAACCTCCTCATGTAACTTTTCTCTGCTCATAAAGGCCTTTCTTTTTTTACACAGCAGACACTTTTCTGATTTATCATCGTCACTCTAACGACGGCTCTATTCTCTCTCCAACTGTCCCAGTAAGTGATGACAGTGTGACCAGGACCCTGACACTGAAGCAGCCGCCATTAATCTTATTGAGGGACGTTGGATTTGTATTTTTTTTATGGCATCTGCCTCATTCGAGCACATCGGATAAAGTTCTGAAAGGATAAACTTTTCCCTCTTGTGCAAAAAAGATAAATAAATGTAGATGTAAAGTATAATCTTAGTCCCACTGCAGGTAGCTTTGCATTAATAATAGATGAAAGCAGAAGGTGAGGTTGATTGCACGGCCATCTGTCACAGTGCACTCAGGTTTTTTTTCTTTCAGTTTTCTTCCCATAAGCTCATCAAAAGTACCAATTTCTGCTCTTTATACTCATATAAACCTTTTTCGATTCCTTTTTTAATATAAAACCAGGAAGAGTTGGATTCCATTTCATCTCATTGTGTCAATTCAGGAAGCACGTTTTCAGTCAAATGAATAAAAAATACTACTGTATAAGAGCATTTATGTCTTTTTTAGAGTCTTAATTGAATGGATTCAAATGGAATATAATCTGATCCTGGCTTCAAGAGGTCTGTTATCTATATTAAATATCTGCATGTAAGATTATG
Source organism: Scomber scombrus (assembly GCF_963691925.1). Classification (NCBI taxonomy): domain Eukaryota; kingdom Metazoa; phylum Chordata; class Actinopteri; order Scombriformes; family Scombridae; genus Scomber; species Scomber scombrus. Next base: position 4,191,581 of record NC_084985.1, read on the forward strand.
TACAGTAGGCTACACACTTCATAAAATGTAATTCTCCCGCTCTCCATTTGCAACAGTGTCAAAGCTTCGATGGCGAAGTCCCTGTTTGGTTTAAATCGTCACGGTTACAGAAACTCCTCCGACTGTGCTCGGCACTTTTTCTTTTAAAAAGTCTCTCAGGTTTCACGTCTTCTTCAGTTTTCATTCCACAAAAAAAATGTTTAACATTCATCCTCGAAGCTTTTTCCTCTCAAAATAGAAACAGCTTAGAAAATTCATTAGCTAAAACACCCTAAAACATACGGTAAATATTTACAACCCCCCGCGATGTATAGACGTATGTGATTTAAATCTTCGTAACATTTTCAAGAGAGGGAAGAAGAAGAAGAAGAAGAAGAAGAATGTCTATACAGTTGAAGTATAAATCTCTATGCATATACAGTTTTCCTCTGGGAGTGTACAGTATATAGAAGTGTTCGTAGGTCATGGTACATGGGCAAAAGTTGTAAGCAATACTGATTATTAACAATATATATTCTATCATAGTGGTGTTTTTCCATGTTTTTTAAAAAATGCACATTTCCATGAACAAGATTGGGAAGTAACGAAACTCATAAACTCATAAATCAATGTGGCAAATGCATCGTAAATATGTATAATTTCTATTTATTTCTTTAAAGATGAGATTATTCACAATTTAATTGGGTACAAAGATTTTTTTTAATGTTATTTAGAGATATATTCTTATGATAAATAAACAAATCACGTTATCTTGTTATATCACAAAACTTTTGTTATTGCACCAAATGAAAGTTGCTCATTAAAATAAGCTAATTAGACGTTTTTCGGAGGTTAAATATGAAGAATATTGAGCAGGAATCGGCTAAAATATTGATCTGTTTCTTTCAATTTTAGATTATTCACAATTTAATTGCCAAGATAATTCTCATGTAATTCTGATATATGTTCTTATTATTACAAAACACCAAATGAGGAAAAAGTCATTAAAATAAGCTTTCTCTCATTATAACACGAGTTGGAAACGCTTAGAGCCTGAAGCGATGATGTTTCAGCCTAAATTGGCTAGAAAATGGGAAAATTAGAGGTTTATATAGTTCGATTAGTTGTGTTTTTCATGCTTGGGGTGAGACATGGTGCTCAAACTGTTTATCTTGTGCAGAGCGGTGGAGGGTTGGAGCCTGTATCAGCTCACAGAGGTTTAACAGGAAGTGTAACAGGAAGTGTAACAGGAAGTGTAACAGGTCACCATCAGTACACTGCTGCATGATGCATGGTGTAATACTTAATAAAAGAGCAGGTGTGTTGCTTTATTATGGTTAATTATTACAAACTGGGACAGAAAACTGAACCCATTAACCCTCCTGTTGTCCTCGAGTCAAGGAAGGAAGGGAGGAAGAAGGAAGGAAAGGAGGAAGGAAGGAAGGGAGAAGGAAGGAAAGGAGGCAGAAGGAAGGAAGGAAGGAAGGGAGGAATGAAGAAGGAAGGAAAGGAGGAAGGAAGGAAGGAAGGAAGGGAGGAATGAAGAAGGAAGGAAAGGAGGGAGGAAAGAAAGAAGGAAGGGAGGAAAGAAGGAAGGAGGGAGGGAGGAAGGAAGGAAGAAGGAAGGAAAGGAGGGAGGAAGGAAGGAAAAGAGGAAGGACGGAAAGAAGGACAGAGGAAAGAAAGAGAGAAGGAGGGAGGGAGGGAGGAAGGAAGGAGGGAAGGAAAGAAGGAGGGAAGAAGGAACAGTCAAAACAGACAGGGTCAATTTGACCCGGGAGGACGACACAAAGGCTAACATACCTATGTTCATTTTAGAGACACACTGACTTTTAATTTGAAATAATCTAATATATTGTTAGTTAGCAGCCATCTGAAGGCCTTTATACACTGTGAGGTTTTTGGGCTGCACCAGGTGGAAGTTGGCAAGAAACATGTTGAAATCTGACTGCTGCTACAGATCACTCAGAATATGCTGATACAGCTGATGCAGCATTAAAAAGCGCCACGTTATGCATACAAAACATTTCTGATGCAGATTCCAACCCAGATTAGTATTAGACTCGTCCTGCACAGTTGTGACATGCAATGAACCTGCAACATCACAGTGTGTCACAGCGGCCCTTTAGTGGTTCATGTGTCACTTTAATATTTACTTTTCTGACTCATAATGATCTATGAATTATTCTCCCATGTTTATAACTTAAAATCATGATTCTGTGATTCATTGTGAGTCATTTTCATGCAAATATAAAATTTCAGTATTTCAATGTAATCAAATGAGCCCAACTATTAACAGTGTGGGCAGAAATATACATATATATATATTTTTGCATCTTGAATAAATCTTCACATTAAGGTATACAGGTTATTTAAAAATATGTTTTATATCTTTAATAATTCTCATATGTATTAACTGTATTGTCTGTGTAATATCACTGAGTTGAAGCGATGCCTGTTTGACGTTTTTAACCCAAAAAAACAAAAACAAATGCCACAGTAACAGTAACAGCAGTCTGCTTTCAATTAAAAAGGTTTAAAATGGGCTTAAAACATTTATTTAGAAAGTAATAAAATAATCTTCCCAACCATGTCCATCAAATGAAAAAAAAAAAAAAATAGATGATTTTATTTTTTATTCTAAATCGAGTGATCTTCAAAGAAAAGCAGGAAGCTTGAGTCCTTGTTTGATGAAATGATAATACATGTATATCAGATATATTGTTTATTTAACTCTTTTTTTTCTTGTTTTTCTGAATGAACAGTGCTTTGGGGAAATGGTTCAGCTTCCTGTTTCCTGTGCTGCTTCACACTGTTGCCTGTTGCCTGTGTATCACGGCCCTGATGATGAATGTACCCGTCACAAACGTCTCGTTGCTACTAAACCGTACAACTCCTCCCATCTTCCCCTCCCAGCGTGTTCAAAGTTTTGTTAAGTGTCTGTCTTCGTCTCGGAGGCTTCGGCATCGGCGGTGAGTCATCTCTCCGCCCACCTGCCTCTCTTCTTCTTCCCCCCTCCTCCTCCTCCTCCCCCTTCTTCTTCCCTCTTTTTTTTTTTGATCTCCTTAAACCTCCCTCCTTCATCCACTCTGCTGCATCCCTCCTCCCACACACTGCGAGGGTTACAGGATTTCTGTTGGAGTGTGTGTTTTTGTCTTGTGGTGTGTAACAGCTGTAGCAGAGCCAATCTAATCCACCTCATCACCCCTCCCCCACCCAACCCCCCCACCCAAGTTGTGTTTTCCCCTCCTTTGTAGCCTAGCATGGCGAGGCGCTCATCCGCATGTGCGTGTGGTAGCGAGGTGGAGGTACGTGCGAGGGCGGCCCCGCCATTGGCAGGGACTGGGGTGGGGGCCCGCTCGGATGAGGGTGGGGTTGAGAGTGAGGGTGAGCGTGGGTGTGGGCGTGGGCGTGGGACACCCTTGGTAGGGTAGAGGTGGCAGCTGGGTGGAGGGGATGGGGATAGGAGGAGGAGGTGGAGGAGGAGGAGGCCGCCTGGAGCTGGTAGCTGGCTGCGGAGGACGGCCCGGAGGAGGAGGGCGTCTGCTGGGAGCTGCTGCCCCCCTTGGGTGGAGGCTGCGGGGGCGGAGTTTGGTTGAGCTGGATGGAAATGTCAGAGGAGACGTCGGAGGGGCTGCGGCCTCGCTGAGGTGGAGGCCAGGAGTCCGGATGGAGGAACTGGCCGCTGTAGTCGCTGCAGTCGGACATGCGGGGGCGGTAGAGGGTCGGGTGGGGCCTGTACAACTCCTCCTCAGCGTAGCGCTTCATGAAGAGGTAGACGGACATCACTCCTGCACCCTGGGGTGGAGACAGAGTCATACACAAACATACACAGATTACTGCTATGGGTTTTGAGATAAGATATCACTTTATTAGTCCCACAGTGGAGAAAAATAGAAAGAGCAGCATTAAGAAAAAGAATAAAGTACAATAAATAATAAGTATGAGAAATAATAAGAACAATAACACAAACAAATATATATAATAAAATAATATAGAGTAATATTGGTGTTGAGTGGTAATATATCAGAGATAGATGATACTGTTATTGCACAGATTAAAGTGAAAGAAAATATGTATATAATGTCTATATTGCACAGTTGAATTGAAATTAGTAATATATATGAATTACACTCACAATGGACTATAAAAGTTTAGAGACTACTATTGTGCAATTATACTCATGCAAATGTGAAATATATATATTTATTTACTTATATATGCATCGTTTTTGCTTTTTTGTGTTGTTTTTCCCTAGTTTTATTATTTTTTATATCAGCACTTTTTTAATAATCCTCCCTCCTTTCCTTCCTTCTTCCTTCCTTCCTTCCTTCCTCCCTCCTTTCCTTCCTTCCTTCTTCCTTCCTTCCTTCCTTCCTTACTTCCTCCCTCCTTTCCTTCTTTCTTCCTTCCTTCTTCCCTCCTTTCCTTCCTTCCGTCTTCCCTCCTTTCTTTCCTTCTTCCTTCCATCCTTCCCTCTTCCTTCCTCCCTTCCTTCCTTTTTCCTTTCTTCCTTCTTTCCTAACTCCCTCCTTCTCTTTCTTTCCTCTTTTCTTCCTTCTTTCCTCCTTCTCTCTTTCCTCCCTCCCTCCTTTCCTTCCTTCCTTCCTCCCTCCTTTCCTTCCTTCTTCCTTGCACCCTTCCTTCTTCCTTCCATCCTTCCTTCTTCCTTCCTTCTTCCCTCCTTTCCTTTCTTCTTCCTTCCTCCCTCCTTTACTTCCTTCTTCCTTCCTTCCTTCCTTCCTTCCTCCCTCCTTTCCTTCCTTCTTCCTTCCTCCCTCCTTTCGTTCCTTCTTCCTTCCTTTCTCCCTCCTTTCGTTCCTTCCTTCCTTCCTCCCTCCTTTCCTTCCTTGACTCGAGGACAACAGGAGGGTTAAAGTGCTAATAAGCAACCTGCAGGCCCTGTTAAATGACGTATAGCCTGTTATGTCTGTAACAACACCAAACAGTGTCCTAACTTTACTGTATATGAGTCAAACTGCTCTTTAACTTTTAGAAATAAAGCATTTATGAAGAGTTTGTCAGGAACTGCAGCAATAACTGTGTGACTCATCACATCTAAAAAATCCAGATACAGATACACATTCAACATTTAAATAAATAAATAAACATTTCTAATCATTTTCTATTAAACAAAAAAGTACGTTTAGAGGATTGTGAATCCCTGGAGGAGGCTTTCTGAGTGCTTTTCAGTTTTTATTACTGGTTTTATGATGTTTTTATGAATATTCTCACTCCTGCAGGCGACTCATATTTTGTAAATCTTTTTTTTTTAATGTAATGCTTTTATGTTTTATGTCAGGTTGTCATGACAACCGCTACACTTTTATGCATAATTGGACATTTTAACCTTCGTGTCGTCCTCCCCGGTCAAATTGATCCTGTCTGTTTTGACTGTTCCTTCTTTCCTCCCTTCCTTCCTTCCTTCCTTACTTCCTTTCCTTCCTCCCTTCCTTCTTTCCTCCCTCCCTCCTTCTCTCTTTCTTTCCTCCCCATACCTTCACTCCTGTCCTTCTTTCCTTCCTCCCTCCCTCCTTCCTTCTTTCTTCCCTCCCTCCTACCTTCCTCCCTCCCTTCCCTCCTCCATCCATCCTTCCTTTCCTCCCTTCCTTTCCCTCCTTCATCCTTCCTCCCTCCCTTCCTTTCCTCCCTCCCTCCTCTTATTCCTTCTTCCTTCCTTCTTCCTCCCTCCTTTCCTTCCTTCTTCCTCCCTCCTTTCCTTCCTTCTTCCTCCCTTCTTTCTCCCTTCCTTCCTCCTTTCCTTCCTTTTTCCTCCCTCCTTTCCTTCCTTCTCCCTCCCTCCCTTCCTTCCTCCCTCCCTTCCTTCTCCCTCCCTTCCTTCCTTCCTCCCTCCCTCCTTTCCTTCCTTCTTCCTCCCTCCTTTCCTTCCTTCTTCCTCCCTTCTTTCTCCCTTCCTTCCTCCTTTCCTTCCTTTTTCCTCCCTCCTTTCCTCCCTCCTCTTCTTTCTTCTTCCTCCCTAAATATATTAAAACATTGTGAGAATGTCTGTGGAAAAATAGAGAAATCAAGAGGAGAGGATAAAAAAAAAAAAAATCAATTTTCATGCATAAAAATTCAAGTTTTCAGCAAGTTCCCTGATGAAACCAGCTTTTATGAAACACCACAGTCAGCATCATCTTTCTCCCTTAACGCGCCGCCATCAGGAGAGGACGAAATTAAAATACATTCATGATAATTTTTTGCAGAGAGTTGACAAAAAGGCTCGACGCTTCTCCGCGGAATGAGCCATTATCCAAAATGTATGCATGTTTTGGCACGGTGGGGAAATCCGCTGAGTATTCACGGCTCATTGACTATTCATCCACAACAGCGTCGCTACAACCGCCCTGAAACATGAGAATGCTGATGAACGTGTTGATGTGTGTGTGTGTGTGTGTGTGTGTGTGTGTGTGAGAGAAACTGTGTGTTTGTGACAAATCTCATGTTTTGTAGCTCCAGTTGCAAATTTACAAAAAAAAGGGCATTAAGAAAGCAGAAAAAGAGGAGGAGATGAGGGAAGACAAGAAAGGAGAGAAAAGGAAAGGAGGATGAGGGGTCAAGAGAAGAAGAAAAAGATAAGGGATAAGAGAAGATGGATAACTGAAGATAAGATAGAGACTTAACCTTTGTGTCATCCTCCCTCCTTCTTTCCTTCCTTCCTTCCGTCTGTCTTTCCTCCCTCCCTCCTTCTCTTTCTTTCTTTCCTCTCTTTCCTCCCTTCCTTCTTTCCTTCCTCCATCCCCCTTTCTTCCTTCCTTCTGTCCTTCCTTCCTTCTTCCTCCCTCCTTTCCTCCCTTCTTCATCCTTTGCTTCCTTCTTACTCCCTTCCATCCTTCCTTCCTCCCTCCTTCCCTCCTTCCTCCATCCTTTCCTTCATTCTTCTTTCCTCCCTTCCTTTCCTTATTTCCTCCCATCCTTTCCTTCCTTCTTCTCCCTTCCTTCTTCCTTTCCTTCCTTCTTCCTCCCTTCCATCCTGCCTTCCTCCCTCCTTCCCTCCTTCCATCTTCCCTTCCTCTCCTTTCCTTCCTTCTTCCTCCCTTCCTTCCTTGACTTGAGGACAACAGGAGGGTTAATGGAGGACAAGAAGAGGAGAAATGAGAAGGAAGGAATGTGGATGCAGAGGACACGGAAGAAAGGAAGAGAGGAG